>NC_056725.1:1050496500-1050796500 GCF_019279795.1 Protopterus annectens | reverse complement strand
ACAACACTATGTTTCAGTGTTAAGATCTTTGCCTCATAGCTACAGGACACTGGATTCATTCCTGAGTATATATAATTGTGTGCGTGGAGTTTGCATGTTTTCCCTGTGTTAGACTAGTTTTGGATCCAAGTGGTATAAATAAGATCTGATGTTTCCTTCCATTCTCTTCGTATGGGTCTTGGGTCCATGTTTGATCCGACATCTGCCACTTTCAAAGGTTCAGGTCCAGTGCTCATGCTCCACCCCTTACCCGTAATCTCTGTTGTTAATTCAAATGCATCATATCTCATTTACAGCCACAGACGTAGGATGGATCTGTTATTGCTCCGGGGGTAAGTGTGATAAATCTTTGCATTTCTTTTGTTCTATTATTTGGCTAATTATACATCTGTGTGTGTGTGTGTGTGTGTGTGTGTGTGTGTGTGTGTGTGTGTGTGTGTGTGTGTGTGTGTGTGTCTGTATCTACATCTACAGCTGTACCTATATATAGGAATGGGTCTACCTGATAACGCCAAAACTGCAAAACACCGATGACGAGAACACCATCACTGGAAGATCGACAATGGAGATGATCGACAGTTGAAAATCCCGATGCTGAGAACACTGACATGTTAAGGTAAGTGTGGGGTTAGGGGTGAATTAAGTGAGTTCGGGTTAGGGCGCGGGTTAGGTGAGTGTGCGATAGTGACAGACTGTAGGGTTAGGGGCTGGTTAAGTGAGTTAGGGTTAGGAAGTGGGTTAGGTGAGTGTGCGATAGTGGCGGACCTTAGGGTTAGGGTTTGGGTTAAGGTTAGTGCATAGATAGCTGTGTATGCAAGGTTTAGTGTAAGTTTGTAAGGTTTTTGGTGTGCTTGTGTTGTGTGCGCGCTTTTTGGACAGGGGATTTGTTTTGTTTGTTGATTGTCGGGCATGTGAAGTTTCGTGTTTTTGAACTTTCGGTTTTGTGGTGTCGGTGATTTTGTTGTCGGTGTTTTCGCGTGTCGTTGTTATCAGGTCCTTAGGGTTAGGGTTTGGGTTAAGGTTAGTGCATAGATAGTTGTGTATGCAAGGTTTAGTGTAAGTTTGTAAGGTTTTTGGTGTGCTTGTGTTGTGTGTGTGCTTTTTGGACAGGGGATTTGTTTTGTTTGTTGATTGTCGGGCATGTGAAGTTTTGTGTTTTTGAACTTTTAGTTTTGTGGTGTTGGTGATTTTGTTGTTGGTGTTTTCGCGTGTCGTTATCAGGTCCTGATAACACTGATACGTGAAAACACCGACAACACAAAACTGAAAGTTCAAAAACACGAAACTTCACATGCCCGACAAACCATTATCCCGACAGTCAACAAACAAAACAAACCCCCTGTCCAAAAAGTGCACACACAACACAAGCACTCCAAAAACCTTACAAACCTACTCTAAACCTTACATACACAGCTATCTATGCACTAACCTTAACCCAAACCCTAACCCTTAGTTCCGCCACTATCGCACACTCATCTAACCCGCTCCCTAACCCTAACTCACTTAACCCGCCCCTAACCCTACAGTGTGTCACTATCCCACACTCACCTAACCCACGCCCTAACCATAACTTACTTAATCCGCCCCTCACCCTACCCCACATGTCGAGGTTCTCAGCATCACGATTTTCAACTGTCGATCATCTCCGTTGTCGATCTTCCCGTGTCGGTGTTCTTGGCGGCGGCATTATCAGGTAGACCCATAGATATAGCTATATATAGATATATACACACACACACACACACACACACACACACACACACACACTTCTGATAGGCTATCTTTTTCCCCCAGATCTTACACCTCCCTTGACACTCTTGTTTCTCATTCTTCCCCTTGGGTATTGAACTCTATCTAGTGTTTATCTTTCAAAAAAAAGTTTGCTGTATATATTTATACTTTCTCTTTACATATTTATCACCTTTGGCTTGTTTTATTTTCTGTTTACAGCATGTCGGATAAACCATCTGGTTTTAAAAAGTATGTGGCTTGTTCTCACAGGCTATCCAACTCAGACCCCTATGACAAATGCGTTTATTGTGTGGGCCCTTCACATCTGAACACATCCTGCTTCATCTGTGAAGCTTTTGGCCAGCGAGCCATAGCTGAGAAGGAGCAAACTGATTTTGGAAGTACTTCTCCTATCCTCTGCTGAAAAAAGCACTTCTTCTGGTTCCTGGAGATCAGCTTCTTCTTCAGTTTCTCCTCCTCCCAAAAATTTCACAGAAAAAACAAAGGGAGAAAAACAAGGAGAAAGAAAAAGAGAAATCAAACCCTTGCAGAATAGGTCTTCAGATTATTGTTCTTCCTCGGATCCAGCTTCAAAATTACCAAAACCCTCTAAGCTGACACTCTTATTGGATCCAACACTCCTCCAAGGTTTTTTCTGGAGCCTGTATTATCTGTCTTCTGTTCTTCAATCCTGCAAGAGAAAAGGTACCATTACTCCAGATCTCCCTCTACTGTTTCATCTTTCTAATCAGCCAGGTCTTCCAGGAGCCTAACTGAGGCTGACATGGACAAGCTGAGGAGGTTCCTTCATACCCAGATCCAGTTGGGGGTCCTCCCAGCTTCAGCCTGTACCAGGGCATAGGGAATGACTTGTTCTCGACATTCAGTAGTTGCTTCTTCTCATCCGACATTTTGGATTAGGGTCATTGGATCTGACTTCCAGTCACACCAGTTCTGCATTTGAGTCCAGGCTTATTTTAACAACACCGATGAGTTCTCAGAGATGTTTGGCTCCTGCTTTCTAGCTGTCTGAATCTCTGAGCTGAACAGGCTGCATGTACTCCAACAGGGTAAGTACAGATCTAAGATCCTCTGAGCAATTTCTCCTCCTCTGGATTTCGGTGCTAGAAAGCTCCACTGTGACTTCAGCCTCTGATCCTAGCCATACTGTGTCATGGGTTGAGGCTCTGTCAGGGGTTTTGGCTGCTAAATCTCAGCTCCCTGGACGTGTTTCAAGTACCGTGTTTGTGGCCTTTGAGAGAGTAAGCTCTCATTCAAGAGAGAACACTTTCCCTTTGAGCTTGGATTCATCCATCCCCCAAAGAATCTCTCAGGGTCCAGATCCCTACTCATTTTGTCCAATCAGGTCAGCCAGTGGACAAAAATCTCGCATCAGCTCCTGTGGAGCAGACCACATCAGTTTCTGAGTCCTGATGAGATTATCCCACTGTGGAGGTACACAAGAAACACATGTGCAAAAAGAGGCATGTAGATTCTGCTAAAGAATAACTAACCTAGATGAAGGAGAATTTTCCCCCATACACCCTTAAGAATATGTCATTTAGAGAAATCATCGAACTACTTAAACAGAAGGGGGGAATGGTCTTCCCAACCGCTTTCTCCAGAAGAGTCATTCTTCAGTAAAGCTTTTGTCTCTGGCCTATTTACATCTTAGGTGGTCATTACCACCACTACCCGGGATCTACTCATTCAGGCCAAGGACTCCTTGCTCCACCTGTGTTCAGACCTGGGTATTACAGTCACTCTGGAAAAGTGCAAACTTTGCCCAGCTCAATACTTAGAATTCATAGAAGCCTAGTTGGACACAAGACTCCAAATTGCAAGACTTCCTCAGACAAGAATCGGAACCGTTTGCCATCAAGCTTTAACAATCCTTTCCTTTCAGAAGCCACCAGCAAGAATGATTCTTCATCTCTTAGGGTCCATGGCAATGTCACTTACGATGGTTCCCCTACATACAAATTCTACAGTGGACTCTTGCAGCCCAGTGATCGATAAGACTGCAACCCATATCCTCTCAAGTATTCTTAACGGAGATTTGCATATCACATAACTGATGGTAGTTGGAGTCACCCCATGTCTCACAGGGATGTCCTTTCAACTATCCCCCCCAAACAGCTGTGGACCATGGTAGCTTCCCTCTTGGGGTGGAAGGTGGCATTACCTGGGAAAGACAGTCCAAGGCACAGGGTTACAGTCAAAGGCCAGTCTTCATATCATTGTGTTGGAGATTAAAGTTGTTCTTCTAGCATTACAGGCCTTTCAGGACACATTTCCTCTAGATATCCATTCAGACAGTAAACATGATAGTTGTTTGGAGCATCATCAAACAGGGAAGAACCTATTCTTACCCGTTATGTTGAGAGGCCATGAGAGTGCGGCAGTGGGTGATGACATCTCACCGTTTTCTAGTAGAAACGCATATCCCAGGAAGTCCACTGTGCTAGTAGACAAGATGAGCAGGTCTATCCTCTTTCCTCCTTTCCTCATGAGTGGTCTCTCAATCTAGGGGTTATGTAGCAGGTATTCGGCCACTGAGCCCAACCTTGCTGCTGTCTCTTTGCATCTTCCATCAGCATCAAATGGAGCACGTTCTAAAGACTCCTTATGCCTTTTCCCCATTCCTCTGATTCCAAAGTTTTTACAGACTGCACTGGCGAGGAAGATCACAGTCATCCTCAACAAGTATGGTTTCCTTTCCTCTGGCCAAAACTAGTATACTCTTGCTGGGTGCTCCATTCCAGATCTATTTTCTCATCCATCAGGGTTGCCCCACCTGAACATTCATTCCCTCAAACTGACTGCCTAGTTTTCCATTTCCAGTGATAGCCAGACATTCCAGGTCTTCATCCTTGGTTGTTCATATTCTAACTGCTTCCCAAACACCTTCTACATGTAAGATGTACAAAAGTAAATAGAAATTATTCTCTATCTGGGCAGTTGAAAAAAAATCTTGATCCTTTGTCATCCCTCCTCCTAGCAATCTTGGAATTCTTGGCTGACCTTTTTCAAAATGGAGCCAGCTGTTCCACTATCAAAGTACAGTTACAGGCCGTATCGTCTTTTCACATTGCAGAGAATCACACTCCCATTGCTTCCTTAACAATATCTAACACTTTTCCTTATTGTGATCTCATTTTTTTATATCAAAAACCTGGCATTTGAACAGGGGTGTGTACACCTTTTATATCCACTGTATGCAAGATTGCACTCTCCTGTTGGCTGTCCAAGTGTATTTGCTATGTTTTCAAGCAGATGGTGCTGTCACTACCTGTTACCTGTTCCCTCAAAAGGCCATTCTACTAAATCAGTGACTTCATTGGCAGCATTCTTTTCCTGAGTATCTCTTGATGGCATTTGTGTAGCTGTCACCCGGCCTATGGTTGACACCTTCATTTCACATTATAAATTGGACATGCTGTCCAGAACAAGAAACTCTTTTGGTTCATCTGTGCTCCGGAATATCCTTTCATAAGACCACCCAAGTGTTACAGTAGCTGGGGACTCTGAACCGTATGTTGAGGAAAGGACAGGAAAAGACAACATCAGATAGAAAAGTTATGTACTCACCATAACAATAGGTCTTTTTTTGTTTTAGTCCTTCCTCAACTCCCCACCTTTGCCCTTCTATGTGCTATATAGTATTTAATCTTCTGGTCCCTGATTTTCTTTGGCTGACCTAGCCCTGACTTCCAGAGGTTCCTTCCCCAAAACTGTTTTTGCAGCTGATTTTTCTTTCTGTTACCTCTGTCATGGACGCTGTATCCTTACCTTTTTTCCTATGGGCAAACTCGATCTGAGATATTTCAGTTAACAGGGATTATGGGTAAAGGGAGTATCCAGAGCTTGAAAGTGGCCAAAGTTTGATCCAACACGGATCCGACACCCATACGTTGAGGAAGGATGGAAACAGACAACACAGATCTATCATTATGGTGAGTACATAACTTTTATCTTATTCCCAACAAATCTTTTGTGTGGTCATGGTGGTCTATCGTTCTTGCCTTTAAGAATGAGACCGGATGTATTTTTAGTTCTTCACTCTTAACCAGTCACAGCAGCTCTGTGCCTCAGGGTATTGGTCCTCAAGGTAACTGTAGGTTACATAGCTCCTCATGCAAGGTTTTTCATTAGAGTCTTCCAGTGGACTCTCAAAATGCAGTGGTCTCAATTAAATAGATCCCATATCTCATCATATAAAGTTTTCTCAGGCATACATGATTAATTTATAGTGTTGACTGCATACTCCAAATCGTATTCTGACAATTCCTTGGCAAATTGCCGTCTGTGTAGAGATGCAGACATGAATGCCTGTCCCCTAAGATGAAGGGGGCATTGTCAAGGTTAGACAGTCCAAGGTCTGAGGTCATAAGCAAAGGGCTTTCAGAGTTAGAGCGATTTACCTGTCCAGTCTCTGCAGTTTTAGATTAGCTATCTCCAATAAAGACATAAACAATGTCGGGCTCAGGCAAATAATTTATCAAGTAATAAATAACATAGGTAAGCCACCTTTAACCCTCTTGTGTATAAAAATAATATCCTACAGCTGTGTATTACCAGCGTTTTCATCCACCAATGGGGCCCTGTTTGAAGATGTTATGTGCATCTACAAACAGGGCCCCATTGGTGGATGAAAACGCAAGACAACTGTTATTTATGACTGTCTTATCAATTAGTAAGTTACAAACTGTTTTGGAAATGTAAAGACATTAGTAAAACTAGCGTTCATTAGTGGTTTTCATTTGATTTTGTTTGTTTAAACACTGCTATAAAAGTCCACCTTACTACCATATCCAACTTCCATCAAGGCTTCATCTCATTATCCTTGGCTTCCTTAAAGGTTTTCAATGCTTTCTCAGGAGTTGCCTTCCTGATCCAGTTTCCTTTCAGTTGTCCTGTTCCTTCTTAGGTTTTTGAATTTATTTTAGAAGAGGTGTCCAGTCCAGACTTTTTGAAACTGTTGTAGCAAATTTTGAAGCATCTGACTTGAAAGGCTTTTTTTCTAGTATGTATTTCCACTTAAAGGTTTTCTGAATTATAAGCCTTATGTGTTAAGCTGCACTGTACCCCCTTAGCTTGGTTTTCCATATAAATAATGTGCCTTTGTGGACTAATCCTTCCTTTATGCCCAAGGTAGTGCCATATAAAAACCTTAAATCAGCCAGTCATAACTATTCAAAGGAGAGTTCTCCATTACATTACATTAATGCCTATATGCATTTTAGATTTTATGTGGCCAGAGCCCAATCAATCAGGAAAAATTAGTTTTTTGTCTCATTTTGAGTAAAAGTTCTGCAGTTTCCAAAATTATTCTTTGAGGTTTATTGACTACATCAAGTTCTATTAGAAAGGTGCAGTAAAACACTTCTCACTGTTTCTAAAATATAGTCAGCCAGTACAGTGGGTGCCTTTTTGGTACTTCTATATCTTTAAATTATATTTGCACAGCTGATATGTAGTCTTCAGTGAACATATTCAAGAAACAGTATGATCTGGAAGTAATCTTTAGGTCTGGGTCTTCCTTTAGAGCCATATTGATCATAGGTATGTTCCCATGGTGACCACCCAGGAGGATAAGCTTGGGACTCCATCTTTTTGATTGATGATGGGATCTCTTTCTCACAGTTTTGAAGGTTATGTACTTAACCTTAATATGTATGTACGTGAGCAGATACATCCTCTTCACATGTAAAGTTCCCCCTTCCTCATTGTGAACATGGTCTTGGGTAAATGATCATGTTTTTTTTTTTTTTTTTCTTGGTGTGCTGTGCATTCGAGTGGCACATCTGGAATCTGAAGAGGAAGCTAGTTGGCAGAACAATATGAATAAGGGGGAGGAGCTGGTAGCCTGGGAAAGTTAGATGACAAGCTGACTGAAAGCTAAAGCTTGCAGACATTCATCATTCTTACTGGTGCAGTAGCCTATGGTTTATATCCTGCCAAGAATGCAGCAACTGGCCAGCTTCCCAAAGGTCAAACCCCTCTCCCATTCAATCACCCTGGCTACCTATAGGCTAAGCCATTTTGGAGGGAACTGTAATTGCAGCCAGAATGGTTAAAATCTTCAGTACTTTCTTGCCACTAGACAACCTACCTATTTCCTTGAATCCTTTTGGTGTAGCTTTGTCAGCCACTACAGCTGAGGGTCAGACACATCCTCTTAGCTGTTGCAGTATCCAACTTGGGCATGGGAGAGTCAGCAATTTTAGGTATGGGAAACACCTCAGGAGGTCTTCTTGTGGTGACCAGGGAAAGAGACCTCTGGCTTGGGATGATATGCTGCCCCCCTACTGAGTCTTCTTTTTTTTATGACCCTGGGGAAAATAACAGAAAGTTAACATGGGGATAATAAGGAGATGATTTTCTGGTCATAAGAATGATGATCTTAACCTTAGCCAGGAGTTTATTGCAGTCAGTTCTGGGTGTCAAATGCCTCCTTCAAATTATTATGCCCCTGCTTCTAAGGAAGAGTGTGTTTTTTTTATTATTCTAATGTTGACAAAAGCAGGGTTATATCATCTGAGGGTTCTATAGCCTAAGACCCTGATTTTTTTTTATGCAGTGAGCCTGAAAATGTACAGCTGGAGGCTTTCTGGTTTTCAGAGAACATTTCTAGATGTAAGAGATGTATTTTCTTGAAAACAAGTAGATGTTCCCATGGCTCCCTTTTGAAACGTCAGCACTTGAAATGCTGAGCGTCAACACACTTACAAAAAGCTGAAAATCCAAGAGAACAGCAAATCTTGAACATCGCTCTGCTCCTTTAAACTTCTTTTTTGCAAGGGGACAAACCCCCCTTTGCACTTCTTTACGTGGGGGGGGGGGCAGGCTCCCCCTCCCCAACTTGTATAGGGAGCATGTCAGTCCAATGAAGGTTGTTTCAGCAACCAAAAGGAAACTGAAGCCAGTTGACCAAAACCATGTTCAACTAAAATTGAGATTGCCTTTTTCTCCACTGTTGTGTGACCTCAGAGTTTATATAGATAATTCTAGGGGGTATCGCCACACATGGTCACCCCTTGCAAAAAAATGTCATTGTTCACTGACAGTGGTTTTGGTTTGTTTATGTTCTTCAAAACTCCCTTCGATGGCTCAACATGAACCCACTTGTATATACCAACTCCGAGATTGAGAAAAGGAAATATTTCAGGAAGTGGTCATCTTGGACTTAGTGTATGTAAGTCAGAATTTTCGGCTATTCATTCTCTATGTTTTGGGATTCGATGTAGAAGGTACTAACATTTCAAATGGTTACCTATTCCCCCTGAGTTAGTCAGATACCATGATTTACTTGAAGACGAAGCCCCTAGTATTGCACCCATTCCTCTCATTATTCCAGCATTGGAGAAGGCTTTTAAAGCTGCCTGTAATGCTTTTGACTCCGTCATCTGTTCCAAAGAAGGCAGACTAACTTTATAGAGTTTGTCTGTGTAATAAATATCTCCATTCTGATCTTAGAGCGGATGTTGCTACTTTCATGCCTATAGCTCCTGCTGCTAACAGACTTTTATCGAACCCAAATCCATTGCCTGGGAACAAAGACAAGTGGCTAGACGGACAGGGTAGGAGACTTTTTTTTTTCTTCCTCCATTATAGTCTTTAGAATTCTTAATTAGCAGAGCTACATGTGGAAGTTTATATTAAGATGTTCTAATAGCTTGAGTGAGTTTTCTGCTTCCTAACTCCTGAAGGTAGTTCTTATGTGAATCAGGATAGTTTCTGACATGTCTCAAGTGTCTAAACATGCTTTAAAAATGTGTATGATTCTGATGATACTGTTTTTTAAGGCTTCTGCTTCAGCTACAGTCTTGAGAAGATTTGTCTGGCTACATAGTCAAGTTTTCAGTAGAATTAATCAGAAATTTTGAGTCACCCCTTGATACAATGGTTATATTTTTGCCTTCTGCTACACAGGTCCTCAAGCAATGGGAAGAGAGGAGTAAGTTAGTGCAGGGAGTATCTAGAGTTTTTGAAGTCCCCAGATTCCTCCATTCCAATCCCTTTACTCCCTTTAAAAGATAAAACAAACACTGGGGTGGGGGGGCATAATAACAGGCAAGCACTTGAGAAGAAATGGCAGGAGGGGACAAATTACCCCCCCCCCCCAAAACTAAGGCATTTTCCTAAAAAAAAAGGGGGTCAAGCGCCAGCAACTGAATGACTATGCTGGAACCTGACAGGATCCTGATTTGGGCAAAAAAAGGCATCAATCTTGGATACCCTGGCGGGTTAGGACCCCTAACTGCCAGTCTCACATGTTCAGGTTTCAGGAGTCCCTTCTGGATCAGTTGAAACAGGAGGTAGAGGGAATACAAGAAAGTGACCTAAAAGGGAGGTGCTTGATTTAGGCAACATCGGTGCTTAGTTTGCCAGACACTCAACTAAATATGGATACAGTGCAGTTGGTGCTTCTAGAAGTGCAGATACTTATGGGGTCTGTGGTTGGAAAAAACACCTGGCTGAAGATTTTAGATCATGTGAAGATAGAACTCTTCAATGCCTCACTGGATAAAGGACTTCTCTGTGGACTGCAACTTGAAGAGATGTTCAGGTAGCTTGAGAAAAGGAGGGGAAACTATGCCGTCAGTATAAAACTTCTTGTTTTATTCCTCAGCTCCAAGATATGTCAAAAGCTACCCAAGCTAAAGTTGTCCTTTCTTCTCTAAATAAGTAAAGACTAAATCTCAAAAAGAAAATAAGGGCTGATACAGAAAGAAGTAGAAAGATGACCAGAGGGGAAAGCCTGGAAGGCCCTGTCAAAAGAACCAGCTTTGACTCAGCCAAGCTCACCCGTTTCCTCTCCTTCAAAACCTCACCAAACTCACCCAACCTTCTTATGCCTCCCCTTGCCAACTTTCCTCAAGGATAGGAAGCAGGCTGCCTCACTTTGTGAAGGTGTGGGAGGCTATCCCACAGGACAGCTGACTCCTAAATATAATAAAACAGAGTTGCAGATTATATTTCAAGAGGAAAATGAGATTTGTAGGCATTCCTTTTGTTCTGAAAGACCAGTAGCGCCCAATACCTCTACAAGTAAAAAGCCAACTGTTCCAGGAAGTGATGGTATGTGTTCCAAAAACTGGGTTCTACTCCAGAGTGTTTCTCTTTCCAAGGAGAGTGGCCTATTTTGGATCTCGTTGGACTGAAAGGGTTCTTGAAAGTTCCATAGTTCAAAATGATGCTTTTGAACATCCTTTTGATGTGCTTCTTCCATTGGCCTAAGTAGTAACCTGAGCTATCCTTCCTTATCACTGTTGCAGTGTTGTTTACTAAAATGTGATATCCTACTATGGTAGCCCTAAGTCAAACCAGCATGCCAAAGCCTTAGGCCCTTCCAGGCGGTGTATGTCAGACGCAAGCCCAGCATCTGGGTCTTAAGGTACATAAGTGATGCACGGACACCTAATCCTCAGAATTTCTTTGCTACCAGTCCAAAGGTTATCTTTTTGTATTCGATCTGTTAAATTGTTCATTGCATTGTTCCACCTACTGAGCCTCCAGCAGATAGGTACCCTGCTGGGGACTTATCTTCTTTCTTTTTGTTGGTTTACTGTTTTACATGTTATCCAGGAAGAGGAATGTGAGTGTGAGGGGCAAATTCCAAATGAGGATAGATACCATAAGTGCCTTTTCTGCCTGGATGCAGACCATGATCATACTTGGTGTGCTGTTTGTCAGGCTTCTGTACCCAAGAATCTTCTAGCACTTTTCCTCCCTTTCTGTTTACCTAGAGAACCAGCGTCTAATGTCTTCTGAATCCACTCATCTGGATGTTCAGCTGCCTATTAAGAAGTTGAGAAACATTTATTTAGAAACTTTTGCTCTCCAAGCACTGTTGGACATGTCTTCTGGTCAGATAAAGAACTGGAAGACCGTCTGGTTCAGCTACCAGCTCCCTCTATTGCAATCCAGTTGGAGGCCAACACAAAGTTGCTCTCTTGCACATGTGCTGAGGATGAGCATACATCTGCTGTAGATGAGAAGGGGGAGCCCTTATTTCAGAAGGGCCTGGGGATTCCCGAGATACTTGTTAGTGAGGAGGCTGGTTTCTGAACCACCTAAACTTGTTAGGGCTGAGGTTCCTAGTAGTAGTAGAAGTCAAAGCATATAGCTCCTGTGCAAAGGATCCTCATAAAGAGTGGCAGGATTTCACTCTGTCTTTTTAAGGCCCTTATGGTGTTGAAGACGGCCTCCTGCCCCCAGTGTTATCTGTGCTTTTTTTTTTTCTTCCACTCCCTCTAAAAGGCTTCAGGAATCTGACTCTTCTGATGAAGATGTGGAATTGAATTCTGGGGAAGAAACACTAGCATATTTGTCTCAAATTCATACTCCTTTTGCATTAAGAGTCAGAGGATAAGGATACCCTTTCTCCAGATTTTCCTGCTAGGAGCTTTTTTTTTAGTGATACCATTGTAAAAATGATGGAGCACTTTCAGTGGGAGAGTTCCCAAATTTCTGAAGTCCTAAAAAGGTATTATTACATTTTGTAAATAGTTTCTCTTTGGTCTTCTGCAGCTAATCCTGTGTTTGAAGTCCTTCTGGATTAGTTTACTGTCGCTTCTCTGGCTCCTGAGTCGCAGCCTCCTACACCTAAGAAACCTGATAGGTTTTACAGCTGCTTGAGGCTCAAACGTTTTTTGTACAAGAATCCCTCCTCTGACCTTGCAGTCATTTCTCATTCTGCTGATAAACTTTCCAAATTACTATCTTCTTCCAGACTTCTCCCTTCTGATAGACAGTAGAACTATGGATAGGTATGGGGGGGGGGGGGTATACCTGGGCCACTTTGGCTTTCAGAGCCGTTAACTGCAAGACCCATATGACTTGGTATGTACTGGCTTTTCTGTTTAAACTTGGTGGTGGTTTGACTGACATGCCTGATTCTGAAAATAAGACTTCTGCTATTTCTTTGTTGAGTTCTGCTTCTCAGGTGGTTCACACTTCTGTGAAATGCAGTTGTGATGCTGATGAATCTTCTAGGGCTGCTGCATCAGGTTCTGTGTCACACTGGTTTAGGTTACAATCTCTCCCTGATGATATAAAAGCCATTTTGTTGGATTCTCATTTGGACTCCTAAAATCTGTTTGTTTCTGCAACTGCAGAGCTTCTTAAAAACCATATAAGATAAAGGGAAGGTTAAGCAGGAACTCAAACAGATTTTTCTTTCCCTTATCCATCAGTTTTAAAGGAATACTTCTGAGTCTTCCTTTGTGCATAGACAGCAGAAGCCTCGTTTAAGGGGGTAAGAAGTCTTCCAAATGAAACAGTCTCAGGATTCTTGGAGTCAAAAGCCCATTTTTCCTGACAAATGTGCTTCTTTTTGATGTTTATCCTTCCCTGCCTCTCAGCCAGATTCCTCTCTCCCTCCGGTTAACTCTGTCCTTCCCCATGTGGCAGCAATCATCACGGATTCCTATGTTCTTTCCATAATACATAAAGGTTACTTCTTAGTTTGGAAATTGCTTCCACCCTTTTCAGGTATTCTCCAGCCTGCACTTTGCCATCTGTTAAAGCTCATTTGTCTGCCTTTTGTGCTGGGCTGCCCTTGGAACTACCACTTTCCTCTAAGTTTGAAATCAAACAATTTTTAAAAATCATCCTTCACATTAGGCCCCCGAGAAAGCATATTGCACCTTTTTGGGACCTTAATTTTGTTCTGGAAAAATTGACTTAACCTCATTTTGAACCTGTATCATCCTCTCTACTTTGCAATTCTGTACTTGGAAGACTGTTTTGTTGGTGGTTCTTACTTATGCTAATTGGGTCTTCAAACTCCAGGCCTTCATAGCTGTTCCCTCATTTTTGCTTTTTCAAAGAGATGAAGTTTCTGTATGCATCAGTCCTTCTTTTATGACCATCGTGGTCAATGCATTGTCCTTAAATCAGTCCACTCACCTTCCTTCTTTTTTCTCTTCACCTCAGAATCCTGGTGAGAAGGTTCCACTTATTTCGAATTTGCATAGATAACTCAGATATTGTCTGGATAAAATTAAAAACTTTAGAAAACGTTAGCAGCTGTTTATTTTCTTACCAAGAAATTGGGTTTGGCTTTTTCTAAACAAACCACTTCCTCTTGGATTTCGAAGGCCATTTCTTTTTGTTGTTGTTCTCATTTTTTTATTCTTTTCATAGAAGGCAGCTTTCTTCTTTTGTTCGTGCTCATTCTACCAGGGTGGTTGCCTCTTGTGCTTTTTTCAAGTGTCTGAATACAAGATCCATTTTGCAAGCTGTTACTTATTCTTTTGTACATACATTTACTAAACACTACAAGTTGAATGAAGTGTTCAGGGCCAGAACTGTTTTGTCAGAGCCATCCTTCATGATTTTTGTAGGGTTCTTCAGTTGCTACCTCTCCCATCTTTTACAGTAGGTTTTGTACCCTCTCTTTAGTAAGAAATACTGCACCAATGTTGAGAACAGGCATAGTGCAGTTGTGTAAGAACTTACCATAACAGTAGATGTCCTACTTTTCACTGCTGCAGTATTCAGTCCCTCCCTCCTTCACCCTTCTTGGTCCCCGTTTTTTTACACTCTAGCTGATGGGGTCCTTCTTTCTCACCTTTTTGGGTGCACGTTTGCGCTTTTGTTCCTGTTTGGTTAGTGATTCTCTTGGGGCAATTCATTTCTGAGGAATAGGCGTCTGTAAATCACTTATGTGCCTTATGTCCTCGACATGGAATGTACAACTGATGTAAGGTGGCTTGAAGGGCCTAAGGCTTTGGTATGCTGTCCGGATGTATGGCTATCTGCAGTAGTATATCCCCTTTAGTAAGGAATACTGCAGCAGTTAAAAGGAGGACATCTATTGGCATGGTACGTTCTTACACAACTGTCCTGTTTTACGAATGCCAGTATACACATTGCCATAGTCAGGATGGATAGGCAGTTTCTCAGCAGGGGGTACCCATTACCAATTCTCACCTTGAGCTTGTCTATTGCACCCAAGGTGTTTACAGAGTGCCTAGTTCCAGTAATTGCCTTTCACAGGACAAAGAGCCTCCATATCTGTCCTTATCTGAATGACTTCTTCATCCAAACTATATCCTTGTAGAAGGTCCAGAAGGCTCTACATACAACTGTTGACTATTTCCTGTCTGTGGGAGACTCTATCTAGTTGCATTTGTTCCCTCAATGTGAGACTTGTGAGTTTCATTTCTAGGAACATCTACCAGAGACAGAAGGTGCAGCCCCCCCCCCCAAAAAAAACAAAAAAAACAAAAATAATATTTCTGTCACAGTACTTCGAAAAGATTACCAGCATGAACCAGAGAGTTCTCTAGAGTCCTGGAGTACACAACCCTTTGTATATTGATAGTTTTGTTAGTAGGATTTGGACAAATACACTTTTTCCCAGTGTTCAGACTCTCAAACAGAAGAAAACTCTTTTGTAGAAGCATTACAGTTAATGCTGGTCCTGTCCAGACATCAAAACTGATGGATTGGTCACCCTGGCACATTTTCTTCATGGCAGCAACAACTCTTGCTAGCTTGAGCTCTTCCCCTCTCGTATAAGCCCTTAACCTCCTGTGAATGTCCCAACTGTCATTGCCACCCTAGCGAGTTTCATTGACTTTGTGGTTTGCTCGAGGCACTGAAAGGGATTTTTTGTTCCGTTTTACTTCAGATAAGTATAAATACTAGTTATTTGTGTATTTTAGTGTTAAAAATGATTAGGATCTCTGTCTTTCATCTTCCTTGATATTTTCAGCCCTTATTTACCCTCACTGTCCCTGTTAAAAAAATTGTATTTCCTTCCATCTGCTTTTTAGATAATCAGTGTGGTTAGGCACTGTATTACTGCTGAATGCTTATTCTAGTATTGTTAGTTTAATAAGACTGTTTAGACTATTTGATAAACATGGATAAGGAGGCCAAGGCATTTGGTTTTAAAAGTGTATGCAGTGCAGGTATAAAATCCCTCCCTAAGATTCACACGTGTTGTGCCGTGGGGTAGGTCATTTGGATGCTGACTGCCCATTCAGAATAGTGTCCTCTCTGCGTCCAGGGCAACATAGTAAGAACCCAGAGTCACCTTCCGTACTTTCTTACATGACTCTGTTTCAGCTGCAGGAGTCTTGGAATGAGGGGGAGAGCCCATGCCAATTTTCTGAGCACCTAAGGAAACCTTTTCTTCAACATCAATGCCTTCTGCACCAGTGAAGGCTTTGGTGCCAACACTGTTAATGCCAACCTCCACTAGTCCAGAGGTTGCACAGGGCTATTGTCAACATTCAGTCCTTTGTTGCTGAAGTCTTACTTGTTGGCCCCATTGTCACTGCTGACAGTATGTGCCGGTGTCCATCCTTTTGTATTGGCATTGATGCGGACAGTATCGACTGCCTCGGGCCCAGGTCCCTTGGCAGATGGATCAGGGCAGAAGAGGTTAATGCAGTCTTTCTATAGGAACAGATACATGCTCTGCCAATTCACCCATCGGCACTGTTGATGCTGAGGCTTTGAGCCATTCATCTGTCTTGCCCCCACAGGACAGAAGACCTTATAGGTGAGGATTGTTAATGTCTGGGATGTCTTTCCACATGCTAGATTGGTTGAGTCCTTCAGCGCTTCTAGGAAGAGGCAGTGCAAGAGGAAACATCTAGACTACCCTTCAGTCTTCTTCCCTAGACACAGATCTTGACAAAGAGAAGGCTTCCCTCAATCCCGTCCTGAAGATATCACATTTGGTAAGATCTTGAAAATGATGATACACAAGGGGTCTTGGCCCTTCGACCCACCTCTCCTGATAGAGATTTTACAAGAGGTCTATATATCTTCACCCTCAGCAGCCTGGCTTATGCTAACAACAAGCTTCTTTATTTGGTCTGCTCCAGGGTTTGAAGAGGGATGGCCATAACAGAGACAGTCCCATGAAAAGCGAACAGAAGGTTGCAGACCCCCAAGGACAGGCAACACTGGAGCAAATGTCCACTTGTTAATTCCATATTGGTGTCAGCAGCCACCAAATGTGAGGTCCTGGAGGAAGCTCAGGCTTGGCATCCCATAATAGAGAGGCATGAATGATGGCTGGATAGGGTTGCCACCTCTTAACAGAGCCAAAGTTGGGAATGGGGGTGTGGCCAATATGACTGGCCATGCTCCCTACCATGACATCACCAGAGGTGTTGAAGGAGATGCAGTTATGGGTACAACAGTGTGAAGTTATTACAGCATACTGAAACCTCACAAACCATTTAATTTTGAAGCAAGTAAAGCATTACTGCAAAAGCACACATTACTCGGTTGTAACAGTAAGTAAACTTTAAAGGAAAAAACACACAACTCTTATTAAGCAGGCACTTAGGTTTGTTTAAAAAGGAAAAGTATTCTGCATAGACTAACCATGACTATTCTGAAAGAAAACTAAAAAAAAATCTACATGCTGCACACAAGCTAAACATGTATAATTAAGAATATTTTTATTGCAAATTAAAGCGTAAGCAAAAAAATAAAAGCACACAACTATATACTGCATACTACAAGATAACGAGACTAAATAACTTTTTTTAAATGTGCACTTTGCATTTTATTTTATGGCCTAAAGAAGGGTGCAGTTTTATACAATATTTGAATAAAAATCACTATGTATGGCCTTCTATTCAATGTTGCAGTATTCTTTACATATGGGGTTGTATTCCACCCAGCGACCTGACGTCCTGCCTGTGTACAAAAGCTTAGAGCCACTGCTTGTACGTGGGACATTGCATGAAGGCACAGACAGCGTTAGCCATAGAAAGGACTTCTGCACATACAATCTTCAGAACTTTTTTGCTGGCATTTGGAAAGGTTAACTCATACGTTCAGTCTGCCATTGGATACCATTGTTTTCGTCTTTCAGATTCAGATATGTACCCCATAGGGGTTTTAATTTGTTGCTACTGCCTTTTGTTTTTGTTAATGTCATCCAGAAAGGGCAAGTGTAGGTATGGAAAGCAAATTCCACATAAAGATAGTCACAAGCATTGTTTTTTAAGGGCCTACACATAACCACTGCTCCTGCTCTGTTTGTCAGGCCTTTATTCCTAAAAATTGCGTAGTCATCTGTTGGCCTTAAATCTCTATTTAAAAAAATAGAGACTCAAACGTCTGGCTAGGGACATGCTATAGAGGGTTCTGTGAGTTGTTCTGAGCCCTCTGTAAAGAGGAAGGTCAGCAAAGCTAGGCCCGGATCCTCTGTAGCTGCGCCTGCTCCCTCCAACGTGTACCCCCCTGAGGTTGATGAAAACCCAGCGATGCTTCTAAAGGTAGGGTCCGCTTACTCGGTGGGAACTGTTACTGAAGCCATCAGGAGTACAGATGCTGGCACATCCGAGGCTCTGCAGATGTCCAGTTTGGACGACCTGGGAGGAACCATGGCTAGTTATTGCGGAAGACCCTGGGACCGTTCCAGCTCCTTTGCCTAAAGAAGGGACCAGAAGTAAGGCCTACATCCACCATTTCTTTCCAACAAGACAAGCCTGTTAAAAAGAAGCAAAAGACTAGGCATGTCTCCATTACTTCTGCCCCTTCGTCAGATTGGGATTTTTTTTCACAGGGTCTCATTAAGGTTTTGATGGCTTGAGGCCTCCAGCTTCGGCTTCTCCTATTGCCTACCCAGCCTTCTCCTCCACTCCTGTGCTGCTGTTGGGGTTTCGGGGGGGCCTTCTTCAGTGCAGGCTGTGGAATTTCAAATTCATGACACTGATTCTGAGTGGTCTTCTTCAGATGAAGACTCTTTAGCATACTCCACCCAAATTCTTTCCCCACTGGAACGTGCTTCTCCAGAGGAAGTGTCTAATGGGGGGATTCTTCCATTGAAGATCTATCCTTTGAGGAAAGGATTAATAAGATGAGGGAATTCTTTAAGTGGGATTCTTCTCAAATTTCAGAGGAGCAAAGGAGATACTTTGAGCTGCTCCAGTTGGAGGCCCCTGCTCATTCAGCAGTCCCTCCAGTCCTGCCAGCTTTCTTAGATGCCTTTAAATCAACTTCTAAACCTCCTGACTCCCAAGCTCCTGCTGCTAAAAGACATAATCGTTTCTATAAGGTCCCTGAGGATTGCAAGTTTCTTTTTAAATGCCCCTCAGCTGACCCATCTGTGGTTTCCATATATTCATATAAATCTTCACGTCTGTTTCCATCTGCTAAACTGCTTTCTTCTGACAAAGAAAGTAAAGTTTTGGAAAGGTTGGGAAAGAAGGTCTATACATCTTCTACCTTGGCTATCAGAGCTATTAATTACCAGACACACATGTCTAGGTATGTTCTGGCCTTGCTTTCTCAGGCTCTTTCCCAGTTGTCTGATTCACAGGCTAAGTCACTTGGTCTTTCTCTCTTGTCTGCCTCCTCCCAGAGAGCTAGACACATCAAATGTAATTACGATGCAGTAGAAGCCTCTTCCAGAGCAGCAGCTTCTGCTTCTCTTCTTAGAAGGCATTCCTGGTTTTGTCACCAGGAACTCCCTAATGACATTAAAGCCAAATTGTTTGATGCTCCTTTGGATG
This sequence comes from Protopterus annectens, assembly GCF_019279795.1. NCBI lineage: Eukaryota > Metazoa > Chordata > Ceratodontiformes > Protopteridae > Protopterus > Protopterus annectens. Next base: position 1,050,777,268 of record NC_056725.1, on the reverse strand, counting down.
ATCCTTCCCTGTTTGGCAAAGCAGCTCCAGAACTCTTTAAATCACTGCAGATAAAAGGTAAGGAGCTCCAGGATTTTAACCACTTCCTCGTTCCCAAATTTCATAGGAACTTTCTTGCCAAGACTCCTTTTGTCAGGAAGCCTGCTTACTCTTCCCTTCTACTCATTTTGGAGCTAGGCCACATAAGTCTTTCAGGAAACCTCCACAGGCTAAGGCTGTTGCTTCTGCTGCTGTTCTTCCTCCTCCGCAGTTGTCCTTTCAGCCTAGGCAAAGTCCTCTGTGATGTTCTGGCCCCTGTTCCATGTCATAGCCCTTTGTCTCTTCACCTCTCTCTATCCCTTTCAACTTGGATGGAAATCACTCAGGACTCCTGTGTGATTTCAGTTATCCAAAATGGATACTTTTTGAATAGAAGACTCTCCCTCCCTTTCAGGGGATACCACAACCTCCCTCCAGTCAACTGCATCTGTTTCCCTTCATATTTGCTCATCTTTTCAACCAAGGCACCATTCAGGCTGTTCCTCCAGACCAACAGGGGAGGGGATTCTACTCCAGGATGTTTCTAGTCCTTAGGAAAGATTGTCCTTGGGGGCCTATCTTAGATCTTTCCCTATTAAACACTTTCCTGGTGGTGTCTTCTTTCAGAATGCTATCCCTGCCAGCTCTCCTTCCCCTGGTCCCTCCGCAGGCTTTCTTAGCATATGGGGATCTCGGATGCATATCTGCATATCCCTATTCATCCTCACTTCAGGAAGTTTTTGCATTTCTCTGTGGGTTCTTTGCACTTTCAGTTTTCTGTCATGCCTTTTGGTCTTTGCACTGCTCCAGGGATATTCATAAAGTGCCTGGCCCCAGCCATTTCCTAGTTAAGGCTAAAAGGATTCCAAGTTTACCCCTACTTGGACAATCTGCTTTTTCTGGCCAGCAGTCCAGACCTGTTAACTCAACACCTGAACCTAGCTATTCCCTTTCTGCAGGGCTTAGGTTTCTAAATACATTTAAAAAAAAATCATGCCTGACACCAAGTAAGGATCTTATATTCCTGGGTGCCAGACAGACTTAAAGTTTTTTCTTCCTTCAGAAAAAGCAATTTCTCTCAGGGCATTCATAGCGGTTCTTCTGCCCCTTCTTTCCATCACAGCCAGAGAGTTTCTGAGACTGCTGGGGTTCCCATGTTGCCCTATGCAAAGCTACACATGAGAAAGTTGCAGTGTTTTTTTACAGACAGTTTGATCCCAGCATGCTCATCCCTTAGATGTCTTGCTTCCCCTTCTTCCCTGTCTGAAAACAGAGTTAGGTTGGTGGATGCAGCAACTCAGTCAGAACCCTGGCCTACCACTTCATATTCCTCAACCAGCTCAGCATTTCTTCACAGACTCCTAAGACTTGGATTGGGGAGCAACCTTTGCTGCCAGGAAAGTACAGGGTCTTTGGTCCACCTCTCAAAAGAGGGAACATATCAGCATCAGGGAAATGACGGCTGTAGTTCTAGCCTTGCAGAACTTTCACCCTCTATTCTTGCCAGGACCCCTCAGGATCCTTACAGACAATAACATGGTCCTTTGGTACATAAACAAGCAGGGGGCACAACATCTTACCTTCTTTGTCGCTTGACCATGACAGCCTGGTAATTGGCTATTCAGTACAAGGTGACTCTGCATGCTGTGTACCTCCCCTCGGCTCAGAATTCAGTGGGATAAGCATTAAGCAGATCTATGACACAATCACACGAGTGGATGCTTCACAGGGATGTGTTCCTGGATCCAGTTCATCAGTGGGGTACTCCAAAAATGGACCTTTTTGCCTCCCCTCTCAACAGACAACAACTTTGATTTTGTACCAGGGTCCCTCACCCTCAATTGTGGAAGGTGGATGCTCTATCCTTCTCATGGAAGGGGATGTTTCTCTATGCATCCCCCCTTCCCTTTAATTTAGAAAGTCCTACAGGAGAAACCAAAAATCTTGCTAGTGACTCCCTTTTGGTCAAGACAGCACTGGTTCCCTCCTCTTCTGCAGATAGCGAAGGGTCATCACTACAAGTTACATCACCGAATGGACCTGCTCACTCAGGACAATGGAGCCTTGATTCACCCCCATTTGTCAACTGTCCAAATGACTTTGTTGGGTGATCAACTTTTGATCCCTTTCAGGCACCTATTGTCTAAGGACGTGCTTAGGGTTTTGCAGGAGGCCAGTATACCCAATGCTAGAAGATCTTACATTTCCAAGTGGAGAAGATTTTCCATTTGTTACCAGAAAAGGAAAGTGGGATCCCCTTAGTGCTTTCTTACATGTGTGAGTTGTTTAACAGTAGTCTTTCATATTCCTCAGTCAAAGTCCACTGTTCTGCCTTGTCTGCATGTTTTCCTTTAACCCCCCCACCTTAGCTTCAAGGTTAGAAGTTAAGCTTTTTCTTAAAGGCGTCCTACACTTAAGACCCCCCCCCCCCCCAGGAAACCAGATGTTCTTCGTGTTTCACTGTTGCAGTCCTCACATATGAGTTATCTGGCTCCCGATAGCCCTCAGTCAGCCCGAATACCAGAGTCCTTGGTATATGACATCAGCTGACGCCGGTTGTAAAACTGATGTCAGTACGTCAGGTATAAAGGGAGACGGTCGACGCCATTTCCTCAGTCTTTCTTGCCGCAGAGCCCGAAGCAGATGCAATTCGCACTAGTGCCGGTCGGCCGTTTACCTTCATTTCGCTTTCCGACTACCAGGTTGAAGACTCCTTCAGATAAGTACCCCGTTGGAGATCCTCTTTTCTTGCTTTAACGAATGTCAGATAAAGTTAATAACTGTCTTGCCTGTGGAAAACCGATTCTGCACTGTGATTTCCATTCCTATTGTATAACTTGTTTGGGCCTTGAGCACGATGTCCCTAACTGCGATCTCTGTGCTTCCTTTAACCCGCGTACCATATGCCATAAAGCTAAGATTTTGTATAAGCATTTCGGAGTCTGGTCTAAGCTCGTCGGTATGGCGTCTTCTGGTCTCCCGACTTCGGATCTTCCTAGCAAATGCAAAGACAAGGACCATGACAGGCCTAGGGTTAAATCTACTGACGATGCACTGGTGAAATTGGTAGTCAGCACAGCGGTAGTCAGTGAGGCGCTTTCGCAGCCCCTGCAGTCCACAGGTTTTCAGCCGCAAGCCTCTGCAGAGACTTTTACAGAGTACTCCATGCCGCAGGCTGCTATTTTGTCTTCAACCCCTCCGGCTGTTGCTGCCTCAGCTGGGTCCAGAGCTGCTTTGCAGGCACAGGCTTCTGACGCGTCTTCTTTTCGACATGAGACCAGAACCAGACCGACTACCTTAGGTCAGGCTTCTGCAGTTGCTGGGCCTCCCGGGTCCCTCCGGATTGCTAGTAAACCTTCCAGCTGCAAACCTACTCACAAGCAGGTGTCGGCCTCCCCTCCTGTACCTCAGTCCCAGTTGGTAAAGATGGCTAGTGATCTTCTTTCCCTGATTAGGGGCTGTCACCCCCCCCACACACACACACACCTTCAAAGAGGGCTAGGGAATTATCTCCTGATGTTTTGTGTGTCTCAGATTCTGCCTCCCCTCCAGAAGATTTTTCCTTTGGGGATACTTTGAATACTCTTAGGGAGCATTTTAAATTGGAATGTCAGGATTTTCCACAGTTTAAGAAAAGAATCAGGGAATTTTTAGATTTGCCACAGCATAAGCCCCTGGCTATACCTCCAGTTTTGGAAATTATGGCTGATGTCTCCACGGAAAATTCTTTAACTCCTAATTCTGTTCCTCCTGCCCCCAGAAAACTGGATAGATATTACAGGGTTCCTGAATCTTATCAATTCCTTTTTAGAAACCCTACTGCTGATCTAGAAATTATTTCTCAAGGCCCCAAGGGTGTTAAGGCTACTATTGCTAGAAACCCTGTCCCCTCTGATAAGGAATCTAGGGCCTTGGACAGGTGGGGTAAAAAGTCTCTACTTCTGCAACTCTTGCCATTAGATCCGTGAATTGTCTTTTTCACATGCTTAAGTATCAGCAGCATACGTTGGAGGCTATTAAGGCTAAACTTGGAGATATTCCTACCATGACAGAAAAAGATTTACAAGACTTACTGAATTCTGCCACTTTAGTTAATAAGCATTCACTTAATTATGGTTTTGACACGTTGGAGGCTTCTTGCAGAACAGCAGCCACTGGTTCCGTAATTAGAAGGCATGCTTGGCTCAGGGAGCAGCCTCTTTCTGAACCAGTTAAGTCTAAATTGCTATATGTTCCTTTGCACAGGGACAATGTTTTTGGCAATAAGCCTGAGGAGGTACTGAAAAAGTTGGAGGATAAGGCAAAATCTATGCAAGCTGTAAAAGATTTCCTTCAAGTTCAGCCTCCGCTGTTTAGTAGGCATTATCCTTCCAAGAACTGGTCTTTCCCTGATCCTGCAAGCAGGGTCCCTCTAGGCCTAGGGGTTTCAGATCTTCCAGAGGGCAAGCTTCTGCCCCTCAAAGGGCTAAACAATGGCATTCTTCTTCTGCTAAATCGGGGAGTTCTAAGCCAGCTTCCCAAAGCAAGCAAACATTCTCAATGACTCCGGCCTTGTTGTGTCTACCTCTGCGGGCCCTGGATTTCCTTTGGGGGGGGGTTAGCCAGGTTCGCAGAGGTATGGTCTACCATCACAGACGACAAATGGGTGCTGAATATAGTAAACCAAGGTTACAAATTTTACTTTCACACCTTCCCTGTTTTACAAGGGTATACAGACATACCCAGAACTCTCAAGGCAGAGGTAGAAAATTAAATTTCCTCTCTACTGACTATGGGGCCCATAGAGCCAGTTCCTGGAAGTCAGGCAGGCCTAGGTTTTTATTCAAGGCTTTTTCTGGTACCCAAGAAAGGGGACACCTGACGCCCTATTCTGAATCTGTCCATTCTAAACACTTTTCTGGTGATTCCCAAATTCAAGATGCTCACCCTTCAACAATTACTACCAATGCTGGGCAAGGACTCATGGCTGGTAACTTTGGATCTCATGGAGGCTTATCTGCACATCCCAATAAGGGAAAGTTGCAGGCAGTTCCTTCACTTCAGGGCTGGAACACTTTCAATTCTCTGCATTGCACTTTGGCTTATCTACTGCTCCCAGAGGTTTTACGAAGTGCCTGGCTCCAGCCATTGCTTTTTGCAGGCAGAGAAACATTCAAATGTATCCTTACTTGGACGACTGTCTCATTCAAGCAAACTCCCCAGAACAACTAGAAAAGGATTTGGATTTCGTGAAGAACATTCTCACCTCTTTGGGTTACACTCGCAATGAAAAGAAGTCAAAGTTGATTCCTTCAAGGGAGATTGTTTTCCTGGGAGCGAACCTGAATACAGCCACCCAGATGGTATTCCTCCCTCAACAGAAGCAATAAGATCTTTCCGCTTACTTCATGAACTTGGCAAGCATGACCCGGCTCTCTGCAAGGCAATTTCTGCAAGCACTGGGGTTCATGGCTTCATGTATTTTGAAGATCCCATATGTAAGGCTGCATATGAGAAAACTTCACTGGTACCTCAAGAACCTTTGGTGTCAACACACACAGGACTTAGACTTGATTCTTCCCCTGATTCCCTGTCTACAAATGGAGTTCCTCTGGTGGGCGACAGCCTGTTCTCAGAACAAGGGTCTGCCTTTCCGCCCACCACTTGCTAGCCAGACTCTCACCACAGATGCCTCAGATGTTGCATGGGGAGGCTCATCTGGAGGGCAGGGGCATACAGGGGACTTGAAGCACCCAGCAGATTAATCTGCACATAAACTTTAAAGAATTGATGGCAGTGCAGGCCTTTGCTGGCTTTCAAGTACCTACTCTACCCTGAGACCCTGCTAATCAGGACTGACAATACTACAGTCATGTGGTACATCAGCAAGCAAGGGGGGACTCACTCTTACCCCTTGTGCAGACAAAGCATGAGACTGTGGTCCATACCCGCATCCATGGGCTTACATCTAATAGATTTCAAAAAAACAACATAGACCAGCAGTCAATGGTGTCTTGTTAAAAATGATATTCTTTAATTCTAAATTATGCCATGAGGCACATAAAAAAGGCAAAAAGCCTACAGTACAATATCCAAACCGTTTCGGCTTATAAATCAAGCCTTCATCAGTGAAAAACAAAAAGCAAAAAAAAAGAACCAAGAAGGCTGCTTGCCTTATGTAGAGAACACTTGTCAATCATCATAACAAATAATTAGTAAACTACAAATATTCATTTAAACCATGGGGGAATAGACCTCCTAAATTAGTGATCCATCGTTTCTCTAATTTGTTGAGAGTATCATGCCAATCAGAAATCTTTCCTCTATTACCTTGAATCTTATCAATAATGGTAAAATTAAAATTAACACTGGAATGTTTCAGTGTGTGTTTATATAAAGCATTGTTGGTGCGTTGGTGCCTGATATCAGATAAATGCTCTGCAATTCTAAATTTAACAGGCCTGGATGCCTGTCCCACGTAGAATGCAGAACAACTACTTGTGACCAAATAGATGACGCAATCAGACTGACAATTGGCAAACACAGAAATGTTGTAGACTGTACCAGTATTGCTACTAGTAAAACTTTTGGTTTTATTAATCCTGCCTTACGTGCAGAGACTGTGCTTTCGTCTTACATCTAATAGCCCACTATCTTCCAGGGAGACTAAACTCCTTGGCGGATCATTTGAGTAGACATGTTCTGGATCCTCACGAGTGGCAACTGAACAGGGACATTTTCCATCGCATCACTCATCATTGAGGCACCCCACAAGTAGATCTTTTCTCCACTCACACCAGTCATCTCCTTCCAACCTTCTGCACCAGGGAGTTTCACAACAAAGCTTTGAGGATGGATGCGTTGTCCTTTCCATGGACACATCTCTCAGTTTATGCATTCCCTCCTCTGCCTGTTCTACCCGGAGTGCTGCTGAAGATAAGGGATGAAAAAACAAAGGCTATTCTGATAGCTCCAGATTGGCCCAGACAACATTGGTATCCCTTCCTTCGCAGCCTTTCCCAGGCCCAGCCTTGACATATTCCCCTGGTACCAGATCTGTTGGTTCAGGGAGGGGGAAAGTTCCTTCATCCTCATCTTCAAACTCTACATTTAACTGCCTGGCTAATACCTTAAATCTTTCCCAATAGGTGGTATAAGTTCTTCATGAGGCCAGGAGGCCTAGCACAAGAAAATCCTGTGCAGATAAATGGAAGAGATTTTGCTCTTGGATGCTAGCTAAAGGAGAAGACTCTTCTCATCCTTCTCTTTCACTCATTCTTGACTACCTAGCAGGATTGTTTAATGGTGGACTTTCTTTTTCTTCAATCAAAATTCACGCGTCAGCAATTTCAGCTCATTGTTCTTTTGAGCAACCCATTTTTTTCTCACCCCTTGATGAAACAGTTCCTGAGGGGAGCTAGTAATCTTAGACCTCCCAGAAGAGCTCCTACTCCTGCTTGGGATCTTAATTTTGTCCTGGAAAAACTTACTCTGCCTCCCTTTGAACCAGCTGTCTCTGCAGATTTGAAGTTTCTATCCTGGAAGACTGCTTTCCTTTTAGCTATTACTTCAGCTAAAAGGGTATGTGAGCTGCAAGCCTTAATGGCAGTAAAACCTTTCATTATTTTTCGCTCAAATCGGGTTTCTCTGAGAACCAATCTGTCCTTTTATGCCTAAGGTAGTTTCCAGTTTAACCCTTAACCAGTCTATTCACCTGCCTACATTTTTCAACAATCCCCAAAATAAAGGGGAAAGGATTCTGCACTCCCTTGATGTGCATAGACAGCTGAGATTTTTCTTAGGACTAAATCCTTTCGAAAATCCGAACAGTTATTGGTTAGTTTTGCTCCTGGGGTTCAGGGTAAAGCTATTTCAAAACAAACCATCTCCAAATGGATTGCTCATTGTATTCACTTTTGTTACCTGCAGCATGGAAAGGTTCCTCCTCACAGTATTAGGACCCATTCTATTAGAGCAGCCTCTACCTCTGCAGCCTTTCTGAGAGGTGTGCCTACTAAGGACATTCTAGAAGCAGCTACTTGGTCTTCTGTCCATACTTTCACAAAGCATTACAATCTACCTTTGTTTTCTAAATCCAGGGCTGGTTTTGCCTCTGCAGTTTTGCAGGGCCTCCTTACCAACCCTTAATCTGTGATCCTTCCTCCTCCCTTTGTCTTTTTACTCGGCTTTGGGAATCAACCCCTATGTGAGGACTGCAACAGTGAAACCCGAAGAACATAGTACACTTGTGTACACTTACCATAAATGTAGATGTTCGTGTGTATTCACTGTTGCAGTCCTGGTTTCCCACCCTCCACTCCCCTTTTTTTTTCCTAAGGCACAGACTTTGGATTTTTATTTTTTGTATGACACGTGTCCAGGGTGCTACCATTCCTTGATTAGCCTTCTTTTGGGGGCTCCTGACAGTTAAGGCAAAAAAAACTGAGGAAATAGCATCAGCTGCCTCCCTTAATACCTGACGTACTGATATCAGTTTTACAACCGGTGGCAGCTGATGTCATATACCAAGGACTCTGGTATTCAGGCCGACTGAGGGCTACCGGGAGCCAGATAACCCATATGTGAGGACTGCAACAGTGAATACACTCAAACATCTACATTTATGGTAAGTGTACACAACTGTACTTTCCTCCTCCTTGTGGATCTTAACTGTGTGTTAGAAAAACTTACTCAGGCCACTTTTAAACCAGCAGCTTCTGCTTCTCTAAAGTTTTGCACATGGAAAACAGTGCTTCTAGTAGCCTTAACCTCTGCTAGAAAGGTCTCTGAAATTCAGGCATTGATGGCTTCGCCCCCTTTTTTGGTTTTTCACAAGGGCAAAGTGTCCTTGAGAACTAATCCAACCTTCTTGCCTAAAGTGGTGAATGAGTTGTCGCTTAATCAGTCCATCAGTTGCCTACCTTCTTTTCTTTGCCTCAATCCCCTAGTGAGAGGATTTTACATTCCTTAGATGTGCATAGAAAACTCAGATTTTACCTTGACAAGACTAAGTCGATTAGGAGGCCTGACCAACTTTTTGTCTTTTCTTCCTAGAGTTCTGTGTTTGCCTGCGTCCAAACAAATTATTTCCACATGGAGCTCTAAGGCTAGTTTGTTTTGCTGTGAATTCCATGGGAAATCCTTATCTTCTTCTTCTGTTAAGGCCCATTGCACTAAATCAGTTGTATCCGCAGGGGCTTTCTTCAAAGGTCTAGATGCTCATTCCATCTTGGAGGCTGCCACCTGGTCATCTGTTCATACCTTTACGAAACATTACAAATTGGACACTGTATCTAGATCCAGGGTAGGATTTGCCAGGGCAATTCTGCATGGATTCCTGGAAAATGCTTCTTAGTTTTTCCCTACTCTATCCTCCTCCCTGGGTTCCCTTTGATCTTTTGCACTCTCCCATATGTAAAGAATACTGCAACACTGAATAGATGGACATAGAATAGTTGTGTAAAATCTTGCCATAACCATAGATGTCCTTTTCTTCTATGTTGCAGTATTCTATCCCTCCCGCCTTCCCCCTACAACTTGCTCTTTCCAAGGATGATATTTTTTAGGCTCCCTTTGGATTTCTCTCCTCATGGGCTTTCGTATTCTGAAGATTGTATGTGCGGACGTCCCTTTTATGGCTGACGTGTGTGCCTTTGTGCAACGTCCCACATACAGGTAGTGGCTGAAAGCTTTTGTTATACAGGCCAGACGTCAGTTCGATGGGCGGAATACAACCCCATATGTAAAGCATACTGCAACATAGAACAGAAAATATTTTACACAACTATTCTTTCATCCGGTAATTTATAGTCATTGTTTGTTTGCCTTCTAACAAGTTCACACTACATCGGTTTTGCACATCTGTCCATTTATTTTTCACCATACAAAAAACACACTCTGCAAATGCATTTGAAGTTGGTATAGATAATACCCTAAAAATTACTAGATATAATTCAATCAGCTCAGTCCCTTCTCTGGAAAGCTTCAGCCACTTTTCTCCTGGAGACAAGCTTGTGATACATAAATGTTGGAGAAAGGGCTTAACTGGTAAATAGTCCTGGAAAAGTTGGTCTTCATCTACGTCCCACAGACTTAGGGCAGTGGTCACACTGAGTAAGTTACTGAAAACAAAGGGCTCAGTTAAAGATAACTTAAGACAGTATAAACAAGTAGTAAAATCAAAACACTCTTCTAAGTACTTTAACTGCTGTCTCCAAGAACACGATGAAGTCTCTCTTCAGTTTGTTAAAAGAAGTGCTGTCTAATGTGCTCATAATTGCCCTATGTTTTCCTCCAAAGAAAGCAACTTCAGCTCTTGCCTGCAATTTTTTATTGAGAGAGACCATAAATGAAAATGTTTCCATGGCAGTAAGTGCTGTTTTTTCTAATATATGTTCATTGAAATCCACAAGAGCAACATTGAGAAAGTGCATATAGTACCTGGGGCAGTGTAGGCAACGCATTCTCGCCATGCTCATTAGCTGAAAAGTATTGCCATATCTGGCGGGGGGGGGGGGTCTTCTCTTCTCCCTGGGAGAGGGAATATGACTGGAGCATTGGGAGATTATTCACTGTTCTTTCAATGGGTGGCAGTAGTGACAGCCATCTTGTTGGCACATATGTTAAGAGACTCTCAAATTCCATGCCACAAAACTCAGTCGTCTTTCAAGTTTCTGGTCCTTGTGGCAGAATCTGAGAAATGGCAGAAAAGTTTCAACACAAATACTTCCACATCATAAGGTAGCTGTGCTGCAGTTTTTTTGGCTGCATTATGAATGATGTGGGCACTTTTCTTTTAATCTAGTATACACACTAGATTTCTTCCCATAGTTCACACTGGCATTATCAGCCCCATATGCTGAAATGCTGTTACAGGGCAAGGAGTGCTTTTCATAATGTTCAAAATCTGCTGTGATATAGCCTGGGCAGATTCTTCAGGGTCATCATAGAAGTTCAAAAGGCCATTCACCACCCCTTCTTCTTTAGAAAATACCTCACAAGTGGAAATCCTTTTATGTTCCCCTTTTTAACTTCTCCAAGTATTTTGGGTTTCTGTTACCATGACGGGAATGGACTCCATTCCTAAGTCAAAGTACGATTAAAGTTCATTAAATTAATATTGTTTCAATCTTTGATGTCAGCCAGAAGTGCTCTTCGCAGAACCCATAATGTGCCCAGTAATGACACCTACAGTTCATATGGAGTTACATGTATTGGTAGCATATCTAAATACGATTGTAGATTCTTCTTTATAAGAACCATTGCTCCTACTACTATTGGAACTGTCTTGGAACTGTTCTTCCACATTGCTCTTGTTTCTGCCTGCAAATCCTGATATCTTATGACTTTGTTTCTCTGTACGCAAGACACTGTAGTCACTGGGTGTAGCAATTTCAGTGATCAATGCTACTTTTGTCTTCTTTTTATGGACCACTATATCTGGTTTTCTCGCATCTATCTTTTGAAATGTTGGTAATGGGTGATCGCGTGTGATGTAGACTTCATCATTTTCTGTGATGCTTTGTAGCTCTTGTTTGCATTGTTTTTCAGAATACTTCAATACCATAATGTTTACACAATCCCAAGTGCAACAGTCTTACCACATTATTATGCCTTTCGGTATACAGTCCTTCTTCCAATAGTATGACGCAACCCATTGCAACTGTTTCCAGTTCTGTTTTACAAAACCTGCATTTGTCTTTTTCTCCCACATGTTCAGTAGACTTTGTAAACCAGCGTGTGCGTAGCCCACTGTCTTGGGTCACCAATATTAACCTTTCATCTTTTAGTTTGAATTTGCCTCTCCTTAACCATTCCTGCATTCAGTAGAAGTTTTATATACTTGCAACTATATTTATGTATTTTCTACATTTCTCGCCTTCTCGGCTGGTCCTTCACATTATATTCTTTTGGTTTTCATCACTTTCAGCTGCCTCCTGATTTTTATCTACTTTTGGTTTAACTTCCATTCCTACTTGATGTCGCTATGCTTCTGCTAGACTAAGCACGGATGTCATCTTAGATTTATTCTCCTCATGTTTCAAAACTTTCACTATATTTAGGTCCTGTGAGGTCAGCAGATATGTGTGCAGTCCCACAATTGCAGATCTGTACATGTAATCAATTTCAAGTAGGCCCATATCTCCTTCGAAGTGAGGAATATATAACCTTGGTATGCACTGATTTTAACAAATCATTTGGTAAACATGAAGCATCTTTCCTGTTTTCCTGTTTAATTTATCCAACATGTTTTGGGACCAGTCAATCACTCCAAAATTGTAAGTTGGGATAGGAAGAGCAAATTGGTTTATAGCTTGAATTTTGTGCCTAGATGGCAACGCTGTTTTCAGGATTAGCTGAAGTCTTCTACAATATTGCTTACTAAGTTTTATTCGCATTTGTTCATGTTTTATTGTTGATCCTTTATCAATTCCGAAATATTTATACACTCCCTCTTGCTCAAGTTCTTTTGTATTATATTCTTGTCCCAAACTAATCTTTTCTTGGTGCTGCAGTTTTCCTGCTTTAAAGGTTGCTTTTGGAATGACATTCTTATATTATCTGAAAAAGTTATTGACGGCTTACAGTTGTGCTTTCAGTTCCTTACCTGATGAGTTATGCAGTTTTAAATAATCGACAAAGAAAGATGGAGAAGTCTTTACACTTTGTTGTTTTCTAGGAGAAAATTATAGCCATGGCCTAATCTGTTAAGTAGACAGCTTAATGGGTTAAGGGCAAGACAGAATAGCAGGGGTAACAAGGAGTCACCATGGAACATCTCCCTTTGGATTTTTATCCCTGGAATAATAATTTGTTCTTTATCGTGGTTTAATTGCAGAGTGATCTGCCACTTTTTCATGGTCACTGTAATGTAGTTGATTAGTGTAGGATGTATCTTACATATACAGTTTTAAGCACTCTTTTATCCATGAATGTGGAATAGTATCAAATGCTTTTTTGTAGTAAATCCATGCCATACTTAGATTCTTCCCCTTTTTAAAGTTCTCCATTATGACTTTATTTAGCAACAGATGATCTTTGTTCCATATGGGTTTCTTTTATTGCCTTTTTGTTCTATTGCCATGATTGAGTTTTCATCTAAATGACTATAAACTCTGTCGACATCAATTCCAGTGTATAGTTTATACGTAGTTGGAAGGCAAGATGTTATGTTGTCCCTATCTCGCCTTCCTTCATTCTGTTTGTGACTCTGCCACATACTGTAGCTCGAAAAGTCTTTACTAGCTCGAGGCCAACCCTTATCCCAACATGCCTAGCAGTAGCTACCCAGATCTCGTTTGCCTCTTGCAGCGTCGAGATTGCCTTTTGCTGGCTCAGGCTAAGTAGTCTTTTTCTTGTGCTAAATTGTGAATATTGTGACAGTTTTCAGATAGCTTTTTGTATACCGTAGTGTTTAACTTTCCTTATGTTCTACTACCCCTCTCTAAAACCTTCAGTTGTTTGTTGTTGCTTTTGTTGTGGCCGTCGTTTCCGTGGCCCTTCCTTGCCTTTGTGATCCCTGTCGGCAGCCCGTTTGAGTTAGAGGGCTTTCCCCCTTTTCTGTCCCTCCTTTCAACTTTAAGGAGAACCCGTTTTAGTTAGAAGCTTTTCTTTCCCTTAGGGGAAGTAGCCGTTTAACTTAGAGGCTACCTCCTCTTTCCTTCTCTTCTTTAAAAAAAAAAGTTGTTTGTCGTCAGTTAAGTATGTTAGCTTTACTGTTGTTTCAGGTACTTTACCATGTCGAAGGAACCAAAACCATCAGGATTTTAAAAAGTGTGACTCATGTTGCCAAAAAAATGTCCCTTACGGACGGGCACATGAGCTGTGTGTACTGTTTAGGGGCTGTTCACCTGCAAGACTCGTGTTCCATCAGTCATGGCTTTAGGGCACGAGTCCTGCAGGAGAGACTAACCAAGCTTATTCTACGAGGTTTATTAAAAACCCATTTTGAAGCTGCATCTGGAGAAACTCAGCCTGCAAGAAAACAGGACAATAAACCTGCATCTTCGTCGGCTTCGTCCTCTGTGCCGACCAAATCTAAAGATAAGTCTTCTGAACCTACGGAGCGGATACTTTGCTCCGATAATGCTCTCTCTCAGGCGGCTCCATCAGCAGTCTCAGAGCCATCCTCGACTCACAAAAGATCTAGGTCCCCTTTCTTGGAGCTGGTGAGATCTGTTCCACAGTCTCCCATTTTACAATCTGTGGCAGGTAGTCACTGGTCTTTTGCACACTCCTCTCAGTCATCCAGGAGCCTTTCAGATAATGACATGGAGAGGGTTGTGAAGAGGCTGCTCAAGACACTGGTATTTGCAAAATTGGTGTCGAGCCCAGCCCAGAAAGAAATGGTGCTTTCTGCCCAACCAGTCTTTTCATTAGATTCCTCCTCCGACTGCATCCAATTCAGAGCCGGAGTGCATGGAAGTTGTGGTGGTGAAACCGTCAGTTCCAACAACCCTAGGTTTGTTGGTTCTGACCACCGCTCGGATCTCCTCGATACCTCGGTCTGTTGAGGGATCTGGGGGCTGATGCTCTCTCATCTGCTCCGAGGGGGGGTGTTATCGGACCCTTGTCCGACCCCCCTCCTCCCTCTCAGTACTTCGGCACAGGTGAGCTCGGCTCCTACATCAGCCTCGGAGCCATTGCCCTCAGTTCGGAGGAGGTCTCCAGGTTCTTCAGAGCCGGAGTGTCGTTCTGTCCATGACTGTGGGGCCTTCAAGGTGATGAGTAGTGTGCTGTCTGCTGAGACCGCTCCACTCTCGGCTCCATTGGCTCCATCCCTTTTTATACCGGTGTCTGCCTCGGAACCTCCCTTCCACCCCAAGCGTAGGGAGCCTATGCCCCAGGACACCCCCATTAGGTGACCCCCACCTCTTCCGAAACTTCACCTGAGCATGCCTCAGAGGAGGTTCCTCTGAAGAAAAAGTGCAAGAGGAAGCATTTGGACTCCCTGAGTCAGTCACCTCAGACACAGACTTGGAGGAGTCAGAAGGGTCCCACAGTCCCCCTCTGAGGATGTCTCTTTTTCAGACATCCTGGAAATCCTTAGACACAGGGGTAACTGGAAGTCCCTTGCCCCTTCTTAGGATGAGTCCGTGTACATGAATGCTTTTGGTTCCCGACCCTCCAACTCTTGTGTGTCTCCACCTTTTGACCCACTTTTAGCTGTAGTGAGTCGAAAGGCGTGGAGCTCTCCAGAAACCATGGAACCAGTTCCATGGTGGCCCAGTAAATATATAACTGCCCCTGAAGATAATCCATTTCTTTCAAAAGGAGTGCCTGTTGATGCTATAGTGGTGGCAGCAGCCACCAAGAAGGAACTTGCAGAAACGTCCTTTTCTGTCTATCTGCCTAACAAGGAGTCCTGGATGATGGACAGGTATGGGAAGCATATGTTTTCGTCAGCGGCCTTTGCACTCAGGTCGCTGAACTACTTATTACACTTTACAAGACTTCAGAGGGATCTCTTTAAGGAGTTAGGAGATACCCTTCAGAATCCTACAGCTGAGGGAGCAGCAAACAAGACGGCTAACCAGCTTGCGACCTTGACCTCAGTCATTAACTCCTCCATGCGCCTGATTACTTGCACGGCAGATGGAGCAAGTAGGGCTTCAGGTACAGGAGTTGCTCTGCGGAGACGCTCCTGGATGCGCCTATGTCAATTTGCAGAGCCCTTCAAGTCCTCCTTTGCAAACACCCCCTTTGATGGCTCTTCTTTGTTCAAGCCTCAAGTAAACGAGACTCTTACCAGGTGTGAATGAGATGGCAAAACTCTCTCTGCCGTAGGAGTACATTTTTCCACTCCTTCCAGACCTTACCCCAAAGGTTAGAAGAGTGGTAAGATGTGGTTCTGGAAATCCCAGGGAGCTTCACCTGACACGTGGAGAAAATTCTCCCAGGGGCAGAGGGGGAAATAACGGGAGATGCCGGTCTCGCGGCAATGGGGGTGGGTCCGCAGCATGGCGACAGGGATATTTTCTTTGCTAGGTACTTCCAGCACCCCTGATGGGTTGTCCGGCTGTCCACCTCTGGAGGCAGTCGGGGGCAGATTATCACTGTATCCAAAAGCCTGGCAGACGATAACAGAAGATGCATGGGTACGGTCCATAATATCCAGAGGTTACAAAATTCCCTTCTCCCAAACACCTCCCAAAAGAGCACAACGATCGATCCCATTTGTTCCACCCAGTCTTCGGGATCAGGCAAACCTAGAAGTATGAAGGTTGCTACAAAAAAAGAGTCATCCAGGAAGTCCCTGCAGACCAAATCAAATCCGGAACTTACTCAAGGTTCTTTTTAATTCCAAAAAAGATAGGGGACTGGAGGCCCGTTTTGTATCTCAGCAGACTAAACAAATCAGTCAGGAAAGCGAAGTTCCGGATGGTCACACTGCAGTCCATTCTCCCCTTTTTGGGTCAGGACAATTGGATGTGCTCTATTGATCTCCAGGATGCGTACTACCATATAAAAATGGACAGGCAATCCAGGAGATATCTATGCTTCTGGCTGGAAGCCAGTCATTATCAGTTCAGAGCTCTGTCCTTTGGTCTCACCACAGCCCTCAGGGTGTTCACCAAATGCATGGCAGTAGTTACGACTCACCTGAGACATCTAGGATTCCAGGTGTTTCCGTATCTAGATGACTGGCTCCTTACTGCCACCACCGAGCATCACCTAATAAAAGTGCGGGACCGCACAATTCACACTTGTGCACAGCTAGGCATCACCATAAATTACGAAAAATCTGCCTTGTTGCCTTGTCCGTGTATTACGTTTATAGGGGCAGAATTAAATACAAGAGACATGATAGCGAGGCTTCCTCAAGAAAGGATCTCTACCATTCATCAACAAGCCGCAGTACCCATGACAAAAAAGCAAATTCAGGCACGGTATGTACTGAAGGTCTTGGGTTATGTGGCGGCAGCAATTATTCTAGTCCCTATGGCCTGCTTCCATATGAGAATTCTGCAGTGGATCCTTTTCACTTAGTGGTCATTCCAGGATCTACCAGTGTCTCACCTGATTTCAATAACAGAGTCCTGCAGGAGGGATCTGCAGTAGTGGCTCTACTCCCTCCAGGTTACCCTAGGCAGTCTGTTCCTGACCCCCCAGCCGGTAGCCACAGTGACCACGGATGCTTCCCAGATGTGGTGGGGGAGCATTATCTGGGACAGACTGTTCAAGGGACTTGGCAACCACACAGAATTGAACCAGGCCTTACCCCTTGTGTCGGGAGGCTCTACGAGTATGGCAATGGGTGATGTCTTCCCAACGTTTCTGATCGTGCCGCACATCCCGGGGAAATCCAACATGATAGCAGACAAGCTCAGCAGGGCACTACTTATGCCTCATGAGTGGTCCCTGAAACAGGAAATTTCGGATCTGTTTTTTCGCAGATGGGGCCAGCCATGCTGCAGTCTCTTTGCCACTCACCTAAACAACAAATGCAGCAGCTACTTCACCCTAGTCCCACCACCGGGACAGTCACCCAGGGGTGCACTTGTTCACGATTGGCCCCTGGGACTGCTTTACGCCCCCCACCCCCGCATTTCCTCTAATTCCCAAAGTTCTTCAGAAAGCAAAATTGTTGGGTTGCAAATTGATCCTTATTGCCCCTTACTGGCCTCGTCAGATTTGGTTTCCGTTCCTTTGACATCACCTGCGAGGGGAGCCTTGGATTCTAGACCCAGTTCCAGACTTCCTGACACATCAGTCAGGTGCTCCCCACCCTTCCATACAAACTCTCAAGCTGACAGCTTGGTTTCTCCACTTCCGGTCCTAGCCAGGCTTCCAGAAATCTCCCCTGAGGTTCAACACATTTTGGTTTCTTCTCACAAACCCACTGCCAGGGAACTTTATGCTAGTAAATGGAAGAGGTTCTCTTACTGGGCAAAAAAGAATGAGATTGATCCCTTTACTGCACCTATTTCAAAGATTCTTGATTTTTTTGGCTGCAACCTTTGAACGAGGAGTAGCTGCAGCTACGATTCGGGTGCAACTGGCTGCCATTTCCAATTTTCATGTAGGGCACTTAGGTTCTGACGTCATGTCACATAAACTTTGCAAGGCCTTCTTATGAGGTACTGCCCTATTAAGACCCCCATAAGAGAAACCTCCCCCTCAGTGAGATTTAAATTTAGTTTTAGCAGCTCTAATTCTCCACCCCTTTGAGCCAGCTTCTTCTTGTCCTTTAAAGTTTTTGTCATGGAAACCCTTTTCTTGGTTGCCATTACATCAACCAGGCGGGTTTCAGAGTTGCAGGCACTTTCCATTCGCCCTCCTTATTTAATTTTCCACAAAGAAAGTCTCTCTCTCTCAGAATTAATCCTTCCTTTTTGCCAAAAGTATGTTCAGAATACAATTTGAATCAGTCCGTTGAACTTCCTGTTTTCTTCCTCAGTTATGGCAACAAGGCAGAGTATATACTCCATCAATTGGATGTTCATAGGCACCTTCGCTTTTATTTACATAGAACCAAGGACATTAGAAAATCAGACCAATTATTTATATCTTTTTCAGAGAAGAAGCAAGGTTCTCAGGTTTCAAAAGTAACCTTGTCAAACTGGCTGTTGAACACCATCACATATGTTTGAGTCACGAAACAGGAAAATCCCAGGGAACATTAGAGGACACTCGACTATGTCTTTGGCTACCTCTATCGCTTTTCAAGCTAGACTACTACTAGATTCTATCTGTGCGTCAGCAACATGGGCTGACCTCGATACCTTCATTACTCATTACAAAGTGGACTTGGCCTCCCGGAACAGGGCTTCCTTAGGTTCCATGGCCCTGAAGAGTTTTTTCCAGTGAGCCACCCAAGATTTAGGTGCTGGGGACACTGTCCCAAACAGAAGGAATGCGAGATAGGGACAACATAACATAAAGAAGTTATGTTCTTACCATAACATTCCATGTTTGTTGTCCTTCATCTCACCTTCCTTCTTGCGTCCTTCCCTCCTTCCCCCTTCCTGGATGATCGAGAAGATTTCCTTTTTTTGGCTACACTGGCTGAGTTTCTGTTGTCACTCCAGCTGCTTAGATAGTCTTTGTCCCCTCCCTTGTTATGCCTCCTTCCTGTAACAAGGGGATTATCTGCTATGGTAACTTTTGGTAACTTGATTCTTGTTTCACCTGCTTTGTCTGGTTGGTTATCACAAATGAGATCTGGGTAGCTACCACTAGGCATGCTGGGATAGGAGTTAGCCTCGGGCTATTAAAGACTTTTCGAGCTATAGAATGTGGCCGAGTCCAAGCTGAGTTCAGCTCCAATCCCAAACAGATCTCAAACAGAAAGAAGGAAGGCGAGATGAGGGACAATAAACATGGAACATTATGCTAAAAACATAACTTCTTTTTATTGGTCTATAATTTTTAGGGTAGCTTGCAAGTTCACTCTTAAGTAGGAGCATTGTTTTTCCTGTTGTTAGCCAGGTTGGTGTCTGTTCAGGGTGTACATATAAATAGTTCTTACTCATGGCTAAATCTTTGTGCAGAGATGTTGATCCTTTTAACCAGAAATTAGGTACTGCATCTGAGCCAAGTGTTTTCTAGTTAGAGGCTTTTCTTAACTTTGTTTCAGTCTCTCTGGCTGTTACTTCTTGTACCTTTGAACTTCGTATAGTTTCTTGTACTACTTCTATCCATTTAGCGTCTTTGTTATGTTCCACAGGATCTTCGTAAGTACTTCTCCAAAATGTATGTATCTTCTTTTTTGAGTGGTCTTTTAATTCTTTTTACCTTGTTTCCCAGTTCTCTATAAAACTTTTTGGGGTCATCAGTAAATGGCTTATTTTGTACTTTTCCTTTATATTTGTCTGTGTATCTTCTAAGATTTTCTGCCTGTGCTGATATTTTTAGTTTGTTTGTGATCGTGCATGATAGATCCTGATCCATTGTAATATCGTGCATTGCTTTTATCATGTCCATCTTCCTGAGCATTTTTGTTGATCTGTTGCCACTTTTATACTCGTCTAACAGCAACTCTTCTTGTTTTAACTGCTTTATAGTTTTCTCTATTCAATACTTCCATGATGGTGTTCGATTTCTCCTCTTCCTTTCCCTTACTATCCTGTGTTCTTGTAGTGTCATTTTATCTGTTGTTAATTTAGTTGCACAGTAATATATCCTGTGTACTTCTGTTATATCTCATGGATCTCCACAGACACTCCTAATTACTGTGTTTATTTTTTTATCAACTTCTGACTTTTTGAGTTTTATTGACCTTCTTCAATCTATTTCTTTTATTGATCTTAATATATCTATTTATCATTATTAAATCAAGCAGCTCTTCTCTTAGATCATTTTCTTCTAAACTTAGGGCACATTTTTTGTTCTCCATTTTCTGCAGGCGTTATATAGAAAGTTCTGTAGCAACTTCCTGTGACACATTCTGTTAGTTTCATCCTGTGTCATCTGTTGCTCTGTCATCTGGGCACTCACTGGCCTATCACTCCTCAACATTGACTGCTCCAGAGTTGCCATAATTTCCTGTTCCTTCCCTTGCTGTCCAGCTTCAAGTGAATGTTTATACTGTTTTCCTGTAGAAGGCTCCAAAATATCTTCATATGGCAACTGACCGGTTGCTTCCCGTTCCACTGGTTTCTCCTTAATTTGGATGTCTGTTGCTCAATCCTGCTGTGGTGCTTTCTGAGTTAGATGTTTTTACACCGAATCCTTCACTTCACAGGTACTCCATAACCTCAGTTTCTATTTAACTTCTCCATTACTAGTTTTCTTTTCTATGTTTCTTCTTTGTCTTATTTTTTGTATTGTGAATTTTTCCATGTTTGGATTCCTTTGCCTGTATTTCTCTTCAGTTACCTTTGGTGTGGCTCTTTTTGCATTGAATAGTTTTGCTTTCTCCTTTCCATAAATATTAAACAATATTAAATCTGTTTTTCTTTCCCATGTCCATATTTCTTCATCATATGTCTCCTGTTCTTCCTGTTTCTCTTTACTTTGGGGACTCGTTCCATCATGCTGTGATGTAACCTGTGTTAGACCTCCTACATCAAATCCTTCACTTCACAGGCATTCCATATCTTCAGCTTCTATTTTTTATGCTCCCCTTGTTGGAAGCATCTAGTGATAATGCAAATGAAGTGCCTGGTTTCTGAAGGTATGCAGAAGGCGTTCCAGTGAGTGCAGTCCCAAAACATTTTCAACAATGGCTTCAGCCTTGGTTCTTCCGCAAGATAGTTTTTTTGCAGTGTCCGAGTCGGTGTACAACTGGCTGGCCAACTTTACTGCACTGTCCAAACTGTTGTAGAAAATATTGTGCTTAACAGCACTGGAATACCTCAGAGGCTTCTGCTGCAATTATCCTAAGTTCTGGTCCCTCAAGGTTTGTGTTCCTTGCCCTCTTTGTCATCAGGTGGCTGGGTTTTGCTTGAAGAATAGCAGTCTTATGTTATTCAGCTGCCTTATGTTGTGCAACATTGTTTCTTCCACTATGGGTCACTAGGAATTCCTTTTTGCAGTAGCTGCAGAATGCTTTGACATCACTTCATATCTCGATCCAGTCGAATTCCGTTTTCCAAACATCCTGCCACTTGCACATCTCTTGTTGCTGGTTGGCTGCGATGAAGCTGCTGCTCTCTTCGTTCTTGAATCTGTACTTACCTGATATGCAACATATTTACCAACACTGTGTTTTTAGGGTGCAGTAACATATTGGCACATGAATGAACTGGCTAGATACACTGGCACATGAAAGAACTGGTTTAAAAAAGCATTGGCACCTGATAACGGTCATAAAAGCATTGGCATCCGAAACATGAATTACTTTGTAAAGTTTTCCTTTGATATAGATTCAGTGAAGACCTGAGGAAGAAAGAACTGGCCTTGGCTATAGATTGTCACTGTTAAATGACATCCTGACTCCATGTACAAAAATGGGAAAAAGGGATTGTAGATGGATGGATAGAAACACTGGCATGCGAAAAACTGGCTAGAAGCACTAACATGCGAAAAAACTGATTTGAAAAACATTGGCACCTGAAAACTGTTATAAAACATTGGCATATGAAAGACCTGAGGAATGGTGCAGAAGAGAATTGCCATTACAAAACATTTAAAAAGGTAAAATAGTAAATGACGTAATGGAGGTGGGCATTTTGGCCATTGAAAACTTGACATTAACACAGCTTGTAGAAAACTAAACACATTATATTTACCACCAAACATGCCCCCCACCCTTCCAGAAAATAGTTGCACACATTTTCACTTTACTAAAAAGCCACTCTAAAATGAATTAGAATGCACAGCGGACACCATAGACCCCCAAATACCTTTGAACACAGCAATTAAGAAAAAAAGAAATAAACCTATAGCACTAATTTACACAGCACAACAATGCAGTAAAGAACAGGCCCACCAGCAGCACCATCCGTAATCGCATTATAATCAAACAGTACATTGTAAACTTATAAACGTATAAAAGTGGTTGAAAATGCCCAAAAGTTACTAATAACCTGTAGAAAGGCACCGGAAACCAGCTGGTCCACTCAACAGTTTAATCCAAAGTGCACATGAACACAGTGATTTAAAAGCACAAAGCACATCAAGCACATAAACGTTGTAAAAACAGTTCCCCTTACGTTTTCGTCTTACATACTTCATCAGATAGGCATGTACTTTCTCAAAGGCCATGTTAAATACATTTTCAAATGGAAATTAACCAATAAGAAGCATTGATCAATTAAACAATTAACAATGAAGGTTCAATTTAAATTAAAATACAGAATGTATGAGATGAATGAAATAAAACCTGTAACATGAAATCAGTCTTAAAACTGTTGTAATGTAAAATGCATCAAGTAGGGTGTATTGTGTGAATTATCCACATAAAATACTCGAGCAAGAATGATTACATAAACTGACTATATAAAATATATAAATATTTGTATAAATATTGTTCTATAATTTAATTTAATGTAGTAATTGTCGTCGTACTGTTGTGGTTTATAACTTAGCAGACATGAGTTTCAGAATTGGCTTTAAAGATACCATGTCATTTAACCCTGGATGGTTACTGGCATCAGAAACTCAGGTCTGCTAAATTATAAACCACAACAGTATAATGACAATTATTAAATTAATTATAGAACAACATTTATACAAATATTTATATATTTTATATAGTCCGTTTATAACTGCGGTGGTGGTGCTGCGGTAGCGTTGTCGCCTCACAGTAAGACGTCCTGTTCGATTCTCAGCTAGAGCGTCTTCTGTGTGGAGGCATGCGTGAATGGGCGTACCTTCGTTGAAGGTTGTACGTCAGGGTTGGCAGCTCGGTAGATAAAAATCTACTGCCAATCATTAGCGGACTGGAGTTCTGCTGTGGCGACCCCTAACCGGGAAAAGCTGAAAGATACAACATATAGTCAGTTTATTTATATGTAATCATTCCTGCTTCTTCCACTAGATGGTGCTATTTCATGCTACCTTATTTTACCATTTTTTACATGGTTTTATGTTTTTTATAAAAAAAAATTTATAAAATATTTATTGTTTTATAACATGAGTATTTTATGTGGATAATTCACACAATACACCCTACTTGATGCATTTTACAACAGTTTTAAGACTTATTACAGAAAGACAGTATTTTTCCACCCATGCCTACTATAGCTTCATAAATAGCCACTTGGCTTGCAGTTCAGGAGACCAGTGAAGAGCCTAGCCCGGATTCCCAGTTGCCCTCCAGCAGTGTCTGGTTAAGAGACTTGCTCACAGTCACATAGTACACAAATGATTCTGAGAGACTCAATTTACCACAGGAACTAACCCTGTATGTCAACTCCCTGAGGATCATGGTCAAGCTAGCAAAATCACAACTGGATCCCTTACTGTCCCTGACTTTTTCTGCTACCAGTTGGATACAGTAAGCCAGACAGTAAGACTACTCCTGTACAGAATATGTGCCGTAGTTAAGGCATTTTTAGAGTTATGTGACCAGTCACCCAGCAGTTTAGCTACAGTTCTCAGTATGCTGATATGAATGCCAGTTTTCATTCTGACAGTACCATATGCCAGGCTCAACATAAAGGGTCCTGCAGTAGACTTTAAGGATTCAGTAGAATCAAGCAACACAACCAAATTTGGAAACCATAAAGCTTTCAAATGTTTGCAGGAAACACATGCTGTAGTGGTCAAACTCAGACAGCCTTAATACAGGAGTCCCCTTCATCTAGCCTATACCCACTGCCAAAATTACTATGGGGAGTAGTAGTATCTACACAGGACAGTCTGAGGAAAGTGTACTCCACAAGAGTCTAAATTTCACATTAATGTTTTGGAGATGAAAAAATTTTCCCAGTTTTACAGGCATTTTGGGATTTGCTTCCCCAAAGTGTAGTGGCCATTCACTTGGACATCATGGCAATGGTATGGTTCATAAACAAGCAAGGAGGAATCTGATCTTACCCTCTAAGCAAAGAAGCCATGAGAGTTTGGGAATGGGCTGTAAGGTCATATAACGTTCTCATAGCAGTACACATCCTTGGGACATCCAATGTAATTTCAGACAGGTTGAATAGATGAAGCTTGCTCCCACACAAATGACCCATCAGTGATTCAGTAACAGTTAAGATCTTCCAAAAGTGAGAGAGTTCCTGATGTGGTTTCTCTGCTTCCCCATCAAATACGAAGTACAATAATTTCTTCTCCATCTTCCCTCAAGAGGGACTTTCTCCAGATGTATTTTGTTATGTCTCCCTGACTCTTGTATGTAATGCCCCAATTCCATTCATCACAGATTTCTTCAGAAAGCTAATATGTGCAGAGCCAAGGTTTTCTCATAGCCCCCTTCTAGCCCTGCCTGATTTGGTTCCCCTTGTTTTGACCTTATTTGAAAAGAAGACGACTCCTTCCTCAACACCATATTCTGCTGCCGCATCCATCTGAGCATCCCATCTAAAGGTCCACTTCCTTAAATTAACCACATAGTTTCTCCACTTCTACTGATGGCCAGGGAGCCTACATTTCCATCTTATGTTGTCAAATGGATTATAGCTTCAAAAAGACATCCTGTTAAAAATATTCAGAGGAATGTAGAAAAAATTCTGTGTGTGGGCTACCCAAATGACAGATAGCGCCATTCTCTGCTTCTGTCTTCCAGGTTCTAACTTTTCTAGTAAACATATTTCGAAAAGAAACTAGATGTTCCTTTAGGTATCACCTAGCTGCTATATCTTCCTATCACCAAGGCTTTTCCTTGTTATCGTTGGCCTCCCACAAACACTGTAAAGAATTGTTGAAAGGCTTATTTCACTTCAGACAATTTGTGAGACTACTCTGCTCTTCTGTTGAATTTAAATTTCATTCTGGAGAAACTTGCAACTTCCCCCTTGAATACTCTGATTTCTCTGATATTAAAATTCTGTCATGGAAGACACTCCTTCTGGCAGTCATTACCTCTGCCAAATAAGTTTCAGATCTCCAAGCTTTATCCCCCAAATTTCATTTTTTCTTTTTCTTTTCCTCCAAATTTCCCTTTTTTTTCTTATCCTCCACATTTCTTTATTTTTGATAAAGACCCACCTTTTATGACCAAAGTGGCCAATGATTCAGATGTGAATCATTGTATCCATCTTTCATTATTATTTCCAACTCATTCAAACAAAGGTGAATGTCACCTGCGTTGTTTAGATGTACATAGACAACTCAGATTTTACCTTTGTAGAATAAAAGAATCCAGAAAGGATGATGAGCTGTTCATCTCCGCCTCAAATTTAAAAAAAGATCAAAAAGCATCTAAGGTTACACTATATTAATGAATGTTAAATTGCATTACCTTCTGTTATTTTCTACAGTAATGGATCCATGCCAACTAGACCAGAACCACACACTGTCAGGGTTCTGGCTGTGTCTACAGCTCTTCTCCAAAATTTACCACTGGGAGAAATTTCTGTTGATGCTGCTTTGTCCGTCTTACATACTTTTGCCATTTTGTCTGAAGTGCAGGCCTGAGTCAGAGCCTCCATTCTCAAAAGTGGTTTGGTTTGGGCCGCTCAAGGTCTGTTAAGGATTCTGTCCATCACTTCCGATGTTCTTCATGTTTCACTGTTGCAGTCATTACATTTGGGCAATCTGCTGGCAGGTTGCCCTCATTCGGCCTGAATAACAAAGTCTTGGGTCCTGCGTCGGTTGCTGTCTCCTCTTCCATGACGTCAGGTCATCAGGGGTATAAAACATGCAGCCGACACCATTTTATTCAGTCTTTCTTGGCACGCGGTGCCCGAAGCAGAAGCAGTTCGCAAGTGCCAGTCTGCCGACTCCTGAAACTTTTTGCATTCTCGTTTCAGAACCGAAGTCTTCAACTAAAGCTAAGTACCCCATTGGGGAAACTTTTTCTTGCTCCTTACCGATGTCAGTAAAAGTTAATAATTGCATTACTTGTGGGAAGCAAATACCTCATAAGGATTTTCATTTGTACTGTATTCCTTGCCTAGGCCCAGATCATAACATGCCTTGCTGTCGGTTTTGTACTAGATTTAACCAATGCACTATTAAGCGTCTGTATATTTTTGCTTCAAAATATTTTGGATCCAGATTTAATTACCCTGAAATGTCATCTGTTAGCAATCAGACTACCGGAGTTCACAAAAAATGCAAAGAAAAAGACAGAGACAGACGGTTGAGGTCCAAAACCGAAGAAGCTTCTCCTAAGCCAGTCGCTGGTTCGCCGGTACTCAGTGAGGCGCTTTCACAGCCTCTGATACACACTACTTTTGAGTTGCAGGTCTCTACCGAGACCCATGCGGAGTCTGGTATGCCGCGAGATTCTCAGAGTATTGAACCCTTGGATGGGTCCGGAGCTGCTGAGCAGGCACCGGCTTCTGAGCTTGTTTTCAGGCCTCAACATTTTTATATAAAACTGACGCCAGCTTCAAAAACAAGATCAAAAACATCTTCTAAGTCTAAAAAACCGACGCATGAGCCACATGCTCGGGCCTCATTGCCTAAAAAACAGATGATCAAAATGGCTGAGGACTTAATTACCTTGATCAGGGGTTCCCAACCCCCCCCCCCCCGCTAAGAGGCCTAGGCAAGACACTGATTATGAATCTTCAGATGAGGTTTCCATTTCTTCTGATTCCTCTTCTGATCAGGAATTTTCTCTTCCACCCTATGAGGATTCAGATGCAGAAGAATCCATCCCATCTGCATCTCCTCCTGAGGATTATTCTTTTGGAAAAACCTTGCATACTTTAAGGGAACATTTTCATTGGGAGAGTCAGGATTTCTCAGAATCAAAAAAGAGGCTTAGGGATTTCCTCCTTCTTCCTCAGCATAGGCCTTTGGCAATACCTCCTGTATTAGACATTGTTGATGATGTGTTTTCGGACTCAAGCATGGGTCCTGATTCCCTACCTCCGGCTCTTAGTAAGCCAGACAGATATTACAGGGTTCCTGACTCCCACAAATTTCTATTTAAAAATCCTGCTGCTGATCCTGAGACTATCTCACAGGGTCCCAAAGGTGTAAAGGCTTCTACAGCCAAAAATCCTACCCACTCTGATTGAGATTCCAGGGCACTGGATAGATGGGGAAAGAAGGTTTATACGTGTGCAACCTTGGTAATTAGGGCCTTAAACTGCCAGTTTCATATGCTTAAATATCAACAGCATGTTATGGGCTTATTGAAACATAAAATGATGTTGATTTCTGATTGTGTGGAAAATAAAGAATTACAGGAATTATTGCATGCAGCAGAACAGGTTGGAAAGCATACTTTGCAATGTGGTTTTGATTCTTTGGAGGCCTCTTGCAGGGCCACAGTTACTGGATCTGTGATTAGAAGGCATGCCTGGCTCAAGGAGCAAAATCTGCCTGATCATGTTAAACCTAAACTGTTGGATGCCCTTTTACAGCATGAAACTCTGTTTGGTAATAAGGCAGAAGAGGTTTTAAAGAAAATGGAAGACAAAGCTAAATCTATGCAAACTGTAAAAGATTTCTTACAAGTGCAGCCTCCCAGGTTCAGTAGGCACTGTCCTACTAAAAATTGGTCCTTTCCTGTGTCCAACAGAGCTTCTCAAGGCAAATCCAGGCGCTCAAAAGGCTCTAGATACCAATCACAGGGCTCTTAGGTCAAAGCAATGGGGTGCCTCCACCTCCAAATCTGGAGGAAACAAAGCACAACCCTACAGTAAGCAGTCTCAATGACTTCCCTCTACCTTCACCAAGCACTTATCTTTTGGCAGCCCCCTTGGGTGGGAAATTATCACTTCATGCTCAAAATTGGCAGTTAATTACCCAGGACAAGTGAGTATTAAACATAGTATCCCAGGGATACAGATTTCTTTTCCATACTTTGCCAGTCCCAAACGATTGGCCAGACCTGCCACAAAATCAGTGGGCAGAGGCTCAGAAACAAGTTACGTCCCTCATAGATATGAGGGCTATTCAACCAGTACCAGAAAAAGGACAAGGTTTTTATTCAAGACTTTTCCTGGTACCCAGAAAAGACAATGCCTGGCGTCCAATACTAGACTTATCGATTTTGAACACATTCCTGGACATTCCAAAATTCAAAATGCTGACTTTACAACAGCTACTGCCTATGCTGGACAGGAACGCTTGGTTAGTGACTCTAGACTTGAGGCATACCTGCATATCCCAATAAGGGAATCGTGCAGAAGATACCTCCGCTTCAAGGCAGGTTTCTTGCATTACCAATTCTCTGCACTGCCCTTTGGCTTATCTACTGCGCCCAGGGTCTTTACAAAGTGCTTGGCACCAGTAATTGCATTTTGCAGACAAAGAAACATACAAATCCTTACCTGGACAACTGTCTCATTCAAGCAGAGAACAAGGTCATTCTTCTTCAACATCTGGCGTTTGTAAAAAGGCTTCTAACATGCCTAGGGTACACAATAAATGAAAAGAAATCCCAACTGGTACCCTCTCAAATAATTACATTCCTGGGTGTAAGCTTGAATACAACTGCCCAGATGGCTTACCTTACGCCAGACAAACAAAGGCAACTGACACCATACTTCAAACAGATGGCAACAAAAACCCAGTTATGTGCAAGACAAATTCTGCAGGCCTTGGGGTTCATGGCATCCTGCATTCTACTAATTCCATATGCAAGACTGCATATGAGGAAACTTTAATGGTACCTAAAAAGTTTATGGAGTCAACATTGTCACAGTCTGGAAACAATGATTCCTCTCATTCCCTGCCTTCAACAGGAGTTTCTTTGGTGGGCAGAGACATGTCACCAAAACAAGGGACTGTCATTCACTCTACCCCTGCCAGCCAAACCCTAACTACAGACGCGTCAGACTATGCTTGGGGGGCCCACCTGGCAGGGAGATGCATTCAGGTCATATGGAGCCCAAAACAAATGCATCTGCATATCAACCAGAAAGAGATGCTAGCTGTTCAGAATGCTCTGACAGCCTTCAAGGACTTACTTCATCCAGGACAACTACTGATAAAGATGGACAACACCACGGTTATGTGGTACATAAACAAGCAGAGGGGTACACATTCCTACCCCCTTTGCAGACTAGCCATGGCATTGTGGAACACAGCTTTGACTTACCAAGTACATCTTCAAGCTCAATTCCTGCCAGAAAAACTAAATATTCTGGCAGATGACCTAAGCAGAAACCTTATGGACCCACACAAGTGGAAACTGGATCCACAAATCTTCAGCATGGTAACACAGAAATGGGGGAGCCCAGACATAGATCTATTTGCCTCTCCCCAAAATTATCAGTTGGACAAATTCTGCACAAGGACTTATCAATCACAGACAAGCATGGAAAGTGGATGCCCTATCCTTCAGTTGGAAACACCTATCAGTCTATGCCTTTCCCCCTCTGCCTCTTCTCTCCAAGTTCTTACTAAAGGTCAGGCAGGAAAAAACAAACATGATCCTCATTGCTCCAGACTGGCCTCGCCAGCACTGGTAACCAATTCTAAGGAATATGTCTCAACTCCCTCCTTGGTATTTGCTTCAAATACCTCATCTACTGTCTCAGCAGAACAATCAAATTCTGCACACTCGGCTCCAAACTCTGAACCTTGCAGCATGGCTGATCATTTAATTATTCAAGCGACACCTCTCAGTAAATCTGTGATGGATGTCATTTTGGAAGCCAGAAGGCCTAGTACTAGAACATCTTATGCTGATAAATGAGATTCTGTGCTTGGAACCAAGCACAAGGAACGGACACAGCAAAACCAAATATCCCTCAGATTTTACAATACTTGACTGAGATGCTTGACAAGGCCCTATCTTTTTCTTCAATAAAAATCCATGCTTCTGCAATCTCGGCTCATTACAACATGGAGCCTCCCCTATTTTCTCATCCTCTGCTGAAACAGTATCTTAGAGGGGCCAAAAATTTAAGGCCTCCCAGAAGATCACCAACTCCTGCATGAGACCTTAATTTTGAGTTGGAAAAACTCACCCTGCCTCCTTTTGAACCAACAGCTACTGCGGATATAAAATTTTTATCTTGGAAAACAGCTTTCCTCTTGGCAATCACTTCAGCAAGAAGGGTTTCAGAACTACAGGCTCTCATGGCTGTGGAGCCTTTTATTACATTTTACCCGGACAGGGTGTCCTTCAGGACCAATCCTTCCTTTATGCTTAAGGTGGTATCCAGTGTGGCTCTTAACCAAACTATTCATCTGCCAACATTTTATCCAAATCCGCAGAACAAGGGGGAGAGGATTCTGCATTCATTGGACGTACACAGACAACTAAGATTCTACTTAAACAGGACCAAATCTCTAAGAAAGTCTGAGCAACTACTGGTGGCATTTGCTTCAGGATCAGAGGGGAAGGCTATATCAAAGCAGACTATTTCTAAGTGGATAAGCTACTGCATTCGTTTCTGCTACTTGCACCATGGTAAACCTGTGCCCAAGGGAATCAGGTCACATTCCAGCAGGGCTGCCTCTACCTCAGCAGCCTTTCTCAGAGGAGTTCCAACCAAAGACCTTCTAGAAGCTGCTGCTTGGAGCTCTGTTCATACCTTCACAAAGCATTATCATTTGCCTCTCTTCTCCAGATCCAGGGCAGGCTTTGCCACTGCAGTTCTGCAGGGCCTTATAGCCGCTCCTAATGATATTTAGTTCCATCCTCCCATCCATAGCTTTGGGATTCTACACAAATGTAATGACTGCAACGGTGAAACACGAAGAACATAGTGCAGTTGTGTACACTTACCATAAATGTAGATGTTCGAGTGTTCACTGTTGCAGTCCGGGTTACCCACCCACCATCCCCCTTTTCTATAACTTCTCTTTCCTTCGCTATATTCTAAAGCCTTTGTGGTGTATTTGCTTTTAGATGAAGGTAAAGTTTATGTTGCTGAAAGTGTATTTTCATATATTGCTGTTTATATATATATATATATATATATATATATATATATATATATATATATAATTTATTTATTTATTTATTTATTTTTGCACCTGACATCTGGGGCAAGAAAAACTGAATAAAATGGTGTCAAGTGCATGTTTTATACCCCTGACGACCTGGCATCATGGAAGAGGAGACAGCAACAGACGCAGGACCCAAGACTTTGTTATTCAGGCCGACTGAGGGCAACCTGCCAGCAGATTATCCAAATGTACTGACTGCAACAGTGAATACACTCGAACATCTACATTTATGGTAAGTGTACACAACTGTACTGTGTCTGGACAGGGCCACCATAAATACCAGTTATGCAGTAACCCGAATATTTAGATTTAGATTAACCCCCTCCAAACTGTCTCCTCCATTTTGACCTATATGAACACCATAGGCCTGGCTTTATGCTGCAGGGGTGCTTTAGATAAGACACTTATATTTATGTAATAAATTCATGGGATCGATGCGCGCATGCACATCAGTATCACTCAATATGGAGATTCACAGGAGAACAAAAGGCTTTTGAGATTGGGAGGAGATCGAACTGGCAAGAGTTGTTGCTATAAAGAAAAGGTGCCAAGGTGACCATTCCATCAGTTTTAGTGCCCGGACAGGTAACAGCTAAATTTAGCATTCAGGTAAAAGCTTACAGGTTTTATAGGACATTTTTTAGTTGGTTTATGGGTAATTCCTCTTCAATCAAATAAAGGTACAGATAGATGATGAGGCTTTTTGATACAAGGTGGGAAGTTTCTCCACAATAATTCTTTAAAGGCCATTATTCAGTGCCTAGAAGCATGGCCTCTTGCAGCTAAAAAGGCTGATAGAATTTATAAGTCTAGTTTGATAGCATTAATCCAAGGATGGAAAGCTGTTAATGTGGCATCATTTTAATTTGTTAAGGATTCTGGATTACCCGGTATATATGGCAAACAATTTTATGCATCTTTTACTTTAGTTAATAGAACACTACAATGTTTGGCTCACCTTGATTCTTGTTGAAACTAAGTTGCAGAGTAGCTTCTAGAAAATGTAGTCTAGCTTTACTATTATCAATATAGTAGAGAAGCAATTGGTCTATGTAGACAAACTGGATATTACAAACCTTTCAGCAAGGTTATACAATAAACAGTTGATTAGAAACCACAAGGGTTGTACAAATTTGATGTTATCAATTGCATCAGGCCCTCCAATTGATGGAGCTCTGGACAATTGAGGATGGCAAAAACAAAGGATCTTGCATTATTCTTCTTTGTGGGAATAATGGTAAGTGATAAGAATTTTTTTCTGACTCAGTTTGAATAATTTTTCTAAGGGCATTCAGGTTCAGTATAATGAAAGGTATTCCAACTTGGGACAAGTGAACAGAAATTCAGTAAATCCTGCTACATTTCTGTCAAGAAATAAGATAATAGCAAGACAGTTTTTGAAAGCCATGGGATTCACCTAGTACCTCAGGCAAGATTATGTATGAGAATATTCAGATTTACTGGATTTGGTGATTTCTGTCTTGCAGGATGAAACAATGGGTTTCCTGTAGTGAGCATATGTGAAACTTCAACTTTATTTAGTAGTTTTAGCACAAATCACCATTTACATCAAATAGAACTACTAAGTTAGACAAGAAATTGAGTTAATGAAAATTCTACTAACAGATATGAAATAATGGATGTAGTTATGGAAAATATATCCAGTTATTGCATGAACTGTCAAAAGTTCCAGTCATAACTACATGTTCTTCAGATTATGCCTTGTGAGCCATTGCAGTAATCTATGTGTAATGCAGCAAGTCTCAGTGAGAGAAATTTTTGTGTCTCAGCTTGAAATATATAAAATCAATGTACAGAACCTTGATGTCCTTCCAGTACAGCTTTCAGCTAGATCACCTTCATATCAACATACATTACACTACAGTGATGCTATATATAAAAAATAAAAAGGAACCAAATATTTTCATCTTTCTAAAAGAAGCATTTCAAATTTGGGAATGGATTCTGCAGCTCACTTTCCAGCTTTGCATAACCACTTGGCAGATGCTTTGAGGGGAGAATAATTTTGGCTTTCAAACGGAGGCTATAGCCAAGAATTATTTAGCAAAATCTAGAGTGCACTGTCTTTTGAAAGTGGGTGTGTTCACCCTTTTGATCTCTTGATTCAGTTGGGAAGATTTGTGGGTTCATAGATTAATACTTGGCTAACTGTTTTGAAGGGCCTTTCTAAGCCTAGGCAATAACCCAAGACCAGAATAAAACCCTGCACTTTATGCCTATGAGGTGAAGACCTTAACCATTAAACCAAACACTCCTCCTTTGCCTTTTCTTTTCCATACATCCAAGAAATATACAAGCTGTCTTCTCGTTTTAAGTTGGAAGGTTCTTTCAATTGTAAAATGAGATAACGCCAACCTAATGCTACTATTTCACTTTTGGTCACGTCATTAGCATTCTGTGCTAGTGACCATGACTTTATTTATTTTGGTTACCATTGCATCTGTTTAATTTCTTTGTGACCCAACAAGAGGCAAAGTGCTACAGCTGCACCTCATAACTCCAAAGCTTTCAGTCTAGAAGACATAATTTTGATTACAATTAGCAGCTGCTTTTCAACACAGAGTTTGAAATATTTCATATGAAGCTAAAATACCTTTTACATGGAAACCTTTCTTGAAGTATGGCTCAAGGTCTAAATCCTCAGTACCATCCCATACTAAGGTTAGGATTTGCATGCCCTACACTCATCCTAGAGATAGATAGTTTACCATCAAAATGTGGAAATACAGTTTGACAAAAACAGGTTGGTCGAACGTTTGTTCTATCAACATCCATAATGTCGAACTGAAAATATATGGCTGCATATTAGCGAAACTGAGTACACATTCACTAATATGCAGTTGATGTGTTGAATTGAGATCGTGGTAGAGTACAGATCGGGAAATGTTCCCTTTTCCTCGCTGTAGTGCGATCTTGGTGTTGGAATATGTAAATAATCAGGGGTGTGGGGGCACAGACCCCTGTATTGGGGTGTAGGAGGTCTTGCCCCCCTGCAAAAATGTTACAGGTAGCACAGACTTTTAATATTGGAACTTCTGGTGTTCAAATGTCAATTTCTGTGGATTTCTGACATTTTGGTAATTCTGTATTACCAAATTTGGAAAATGAATTAGATCAAAATGTGGAAAAATGTTTTGATTTTCCCCAATTTTGATGGTAAACTATACATATATGTGTGTATATATCTGTATGCGCACTTAGTTACATATCAAGAAGTAATAATGTAACTCTTTTAAACTCACTTGACTATCACAATTGCATAATGTTAACTTACACTGTAACAGAAATATTGTTCAAAATGCAACAATAATCCAAGTTCTTGTACAAGATATTAACTGACTTAGCATAGCTGATGCATATTTTTTCAACCTGCATATTATATGTTTTGAAAAAGTGTCTAATGATTCTTAAGTGGATTTTGAGAAGAGAAAAGTTTGTAGCGAAGACTTAACATGTCTTATCTACTGACTTAAACTTAATGCATTTTCATTGCAAAGAAAGTTTGTTTATTTATGGTTGTATGCCAACAGACATAAACTTTTCCAAAGCAATGTAAGTCTGTTTTGCAGTGGACAACTCTAAATATTTATAGGTGCCACAGTTTTCCATTTAAAAGTAATTGAGTTTGCAAATTTCACTATATTTAAGTCAAGTAGTAGTTAATAGGAAAAAAGGTAATCCTTAACTGTACATGCTTTGTTCATGTTCAGGTTAATATTGGTGCATTCATTTCATTATAGTTCTTTGAAACAACAATTATCTTCCATATGATGAAATTGAAGTCCATTTCTTGTATCTGTTTTAATATTGCATATTATTAAGTGTCAGTACTTGGCAGATTCATTCTCACATTTTAGTTTTTACAGCTATAGGACATCCATACAAAAAGAATATGTAAACCAGTTGTCTCGCCATCATTGAAAGCTAATTGATACAACAAATCTACCGTGGTTAATTATTGCTTAATAGCTAGAAAAGTTTTTTTTAATGGATGGTGCCTAGCATCCTACTTTGAATATTAATTTCTAAAAAGAATCCGGTTTTAACTTCAAGGAATAAATTTTCTGAAGAAATTTTTTGTTAATGTGAAACTTTTGACCGATAGGAATTTAGTCTGCTTGGGCAGAACAGGCTGTTTAATTAAATACTACAGCTTCAACTTGTATTATGGCATACGTCTCACTCCTGAATGTTAATAAATAGGAAGGATTGATGAATTGTTTTTTTAAGAAAATTATGGGGTCTGTCTCTCTCTCACATGCATTTCCTATAATGTATAGCCATCGGTAAACAAATATTACTGTATTAATTTTGTGTATATAAGCAAACTATATGTCTGCATCCAGTATGAAAGTATTACATGTAAGAAAAATGCATATATATAGTTTAGGTACAAAACGTTAATACAGTATTGATGGCTGTTGGAGGAAAAAGTTATT
Source organism: Protopterus annectens (assembly GCF_019279795.1). Lineage (NCBI taxonomy): Eukaryota > Metazoa > Chordata > Ceratodontiformes > Protopteridae > Protopterus > Protopterus annectens. Next base: position 1,050,741,392 of record NC_056725.1, on the reverse strand, counting down.
TAAATAGCTGTAGCATATTAGAAGAGATAATAGGTTATAGTTATTTACTTCACTTTTTCCTCCAACTGTTTTAGTTACTGATAGCTTGTCTAATGCAAGATACTGCTACTGTAATACAGATATTTTGGTAAAAGTATATAGAGGAACCTTGTGCTGAGCTACATATACCAGTAAGTTTGTTTTTTTGGGGGGGTGGGGGGTTTATTGGGTTTTTTTTTTTTTACAAGACCCTCATTATTTTGTTTTTTACAAAGAAGATAGCCAGGTTGTTTGTCTTTTCGGCTTTTCCCAGTTAGGGGTCGCCACAGTGGAATTCTGGTCCGCTAATGATTGGCAGTAGATTTTTATGGTGCAGAGTTGCCAGCCTGACGCCCAACCTTCAGCGAAGGCACGCCCATTCACGCATGTCTTTTGGAGGCCACTCTATCGCGGAGAGGACATGCAGACTCCACACAGAAGGCACTCCAGCCGAGAATCGAAAATACAGCTTGATAACAGGATACCTTATTCATCTGTGTTTTATGCACATTACATATCTTATATTGTGTATATGCATTTTTGACTAAGGTGTTTGCCAGTAACATTCTGACCCCATTTGCAAAAACTTGATGGATGGAAGGATTCCATTATAAACATATGAAGTGCACATTTAGCAAGGAAAATTTAGGCTGAAAACACTAGAAATATGCTACCTTTTCTTGAACATAGAAAAGTTAGCCTCTCTCTTCCTTTTACTTTTGTACCTTTTGGCTTCTGTAGCTACAAGGTCATTATTATGAGGAAAAATGGTTTGTAGAGGAGTATAGTTCTAAGGAAAAGACAAGACATTGATAAATTCAGGGTGTTCCCTTGAAAAGAAAAAGAGAAAAAATAGCATGATGGAGCAGGCATTGTTTGGCACAGGCACAGGAGTCGTTGGCAGAAAACCCTTGCCTGAAGTACTGTGAAGAATTGCTCATTCCTCTACTGATTCCTGTCAGATGCATTCCTTGCTCTCTTTGGTTGATTCCCCTCCTCCCTTTAAATTACTCACCAGGCTAAAAGGCTTTTGATAAAATTGTTTAATGTTAAGTGCACTGATACTGCTTGCACTGATTTTACTTTTAAATTGGTGAGGTTTTTAACTATAATTAGATTACTGGTTCTTGCTTGTGCCAGAAGGAAGGTTTCCAGGCTAGTTGTTTTTTTACTGAACTTTAAATACTCATTAGCAAGTCCACCCAGACATTATCCTAAGCAAACTGAACTCCAAGCAGTTATAGTTACCTCTGCCTGCAGAGTCCTTCCTGTCTGGATCATAGACCAACAGTTCCCCACAACTTCTTTAACACCTGATTGAGGTGGGTATCTTGAGACAAAGAGTTGTCTCATGCTAATTGACGATCATCTGTTACTCAAACGGCATAACACAGTACGTGAGAGATGAACATATACAATATCCTTGGAGGCAAAAATCTCACACACTGTATACTCAGACACCAGAATCGTCAGCAATACACCACACATCACACCTGTCCAAGGCCATCACAATATACATAATCCATAATTTTGTGAGGTTCTAAATATCAACTTATCTAAACCTCGAAGACTCCCAAACACAACACAGGCTCAAAGCACGCTTGGCAAGTTAAGCCTACCTCCTCACATAGATTTTTTTATGAGAGAGGTCTATATTACTTCATCGAAAGCGAATTCCATTGAATCTCCATTCATCAAAGAAAATACATTGACCGTTCACTTCAACAAATTATTTACCCAGGGAAAGTAAGGACTTGACCAGCATTCCAAACATCAAACAGAACACAGTGTTTCAAATCCGCCCAGGTGGGGGGTTGCATCCCCCCAGATCTCCCCAACTATATATACCAACTCCAAGAGCACACTACAGTGTGGAAAAAGGCAAATTTCCGATGATGGCCAACTACTACCTTTCCTTAGTTAAACAATTCATTGAAGTGAACACTCAATGTATTTTGTTAGATAAGCAGATGTTCGACGGAATTAGCTTTCAATGAAGTAATATAGACCCAAAAGATTTTCTATGAAAGTTATAGAAACTGGTTGAAAGGTAAAGTGGATGGAGTTGTCTGTATACACATTGGAGAGGTTGCAGTTAGGTGAAATTTGTGAAGGAAATGTGCTAGGGCCTAAGGTAGGAGAAGTTAGGTGTGTGGAAGGGACTGTGTTGGGTGAGTTTGAGTTCAAGTTAGCTATGCATTTTATGAAGTATATACTGAAATGGGCAGCTATTTGAGGAGGGGGGAATGTCTGGGTATAGGCTGGGATCATTTTGTTTGTACCTGGGTTGGTAAGAGGATATGAAAGATCAGAATTTTTAGGATTGCTTTTATGGCTTAATTATAGGTGAGTGTAATAAGACTTTTTATTTCTAATGTGTTTCTTGACTTGGTTTTGTAGCTGTCTGAGTAGTTTCCAGACCACGGTCAGTGGGGTGGCTGCAGTGGTGCAGCAGTTAGCATTGTTGCCTCACAGGAAGAGGTTCTGTAGTTGGATTTTTTGCTGGGATGCCTTCTGTGTGGAGTCTGCATGTCCTTCCTGTGGTCACTTGGGTTTCCTCCGGGTACTCTGGTTTCCTCCCACATTTAAAGACATGCAGTAGGTGGACTGGACACTCTAAATTGGCTGTAGGTGAGAGTGTGTGCACGAGCGAGTGGTGCAAATGAACTACTGTGGCAGGGCTAGCCACCCAGTGGTATAAACCTTGGCTCGAGATGATTGTCACTGTGGAAGTGACACCCCGACCCCGTGTGCAAAATGGGAAAAAGGGTTGAGGATGGATGGATATATGGATTGATGGAAGAGTTTCCAATTTGTGTCATTTTTATTTTGCCACTTAATCCACACACTGTATCTGTCTTTCATAAGGAGTTTGCATTAGTCGGTGATTCATGGGGTATGGCTGTTTTTAATTATTTTTGTACGCTGTGGGGCTAAAGGGCTACGAATATTTAGAAACGCTGCATTGAAGTATTCAACTGCATCAAGTTACCTTCTTTCAGAGCTTTAAGGAAGGACTCCTTGTAGAAATTAGGGAGATTACAGGTAGTTTTGAGCTTATATTCCTTTGTTAGTTGTGTAATATTCCTGTGGGTATAAGCTGGCAGGTGGTCACTTAGTGTATCAGAGTGTGTACCTGAGTAGGTAAAATTAGATGGGTCGTTAACATGGATCCAGTCCAGGATAGATTGTTGGGAGTTATTATCTTGTTGGATCTGTAGATAGGAAACAGAAAATGTACCCCAGGACTTCCCCCATACTACAGATGGACAGATGCAGCTCCTCAGTGCTTGATTCCATGCATGGGTCTCCTCAAATTATCTGTGGTATGATCTTTGTTATTCTCATGAAGGGTAATATGTAATTGTCAACCATGGAGTGGTTAAGACCAGTCTCTAACCACGTGGGATAGTTACGTTCAAGCACAAAAAGGGAAATTGGCTAGGTTTAAAATGGATAACAAGGGCAGCTAGCCTAGTTCTTACCTATGCTAGAGGATCACAGGACAGATAGCAATATTGTGGCAGGCTGCCAGTCTAGGCAAGGTGGTGACCAGAATTGCACCTAACACTAATATATTTTCATTGCCAAAAATGGTTCACATGCTCAGTGTCAGTTCCTAGTCATTTGATTTGGGACTAGTTGCATTTCAGATGACCCTGGAGGACCCATTGACTCCCGAAGTTTTGGATGCTACCTTTGTGACATCTGACCTTCCTATTATTTCTACATGTTCCATCCTTATGTAATTTTATTGCGTAGTGCTGCATTTACATCCAGTATACAGTCAGCCAGGATTCTGAAAGCATGTCTGCAATTATTAGGACCCTAGATGTTTCATAAAGTTCAATCTGCCATGGCTGTTTTCACCTATGTACAATTTTCCAACAAATGTTTCTTTTTTAATTCAAGCTGTCAGTGTTTAATCTGCAAACAATGGAAAGTGTGCCTTTTCCGCTTCTCAAGAACAGAAGAAGAATTCTGTAGTCTGTAATGATCCAGCATGGTTTCCCCTTGGTTTGGACAAATAGAGGTACTAAGGTTGAAAACACCTTGTCTTTAAATTCCCTTCCTGCCGTTTCTTTTGGGAAAAACCTCTGTTATGTGTGATGTATAACCAGTGTGGCTCATTGACAGGACACAAGACGTTAGTGTAGGGGAATTCATCTCCACAAAAAGGACATTCACTAACAGAGTACGACAGGGATTGGTTATGGAGTCTCTCCTTTGTGGCATCTACTTCTGTGAAGTCAAGACATGATGTCCTTTTTCTGCCACAAAACTCATGGTAAATCTCCACAGAAAATCAAGTCGTCCTCCACCAGGATCACAGCTACAAATATAGCCTTTCTGCAAGGTTTAGTGCTCAAGACATTTTGGATGTAGTCACCTCGTTCTCAGTGGGTGTATTTTATAAACCCCACTGACTGGCATGCCTTCCAGAACAAATGCAGGGTTCTTTTTAGCCATGGTAAAGGGCATGCCTTTCTCCTTTAATGACCTTATCCCCCATTTTTTGCTGTGTAGGATCAGCTTTGGGAATCTTACCCAAAGTGGTGACGGCAACATTGTCCCACATGTAAAATGTATCATAGTTGTGTTGCCAACTTGCCATAATTGTAGACGTTTTGGTGTGGTCCCTGTTCAAGTTCAAAGTCGTTTTCTCCACCTCTTCTTCTCTGCTTGCTCTAGGGATGGTGATAACCCATAGCGAGTACAGAAGAGAGGAGGTGGAGAAACAGACTTTGAAATGCACTTGCTATGGAGAGGGTTGTACCCATTTCCCCTTACCCTTCCTTATTGACTCCATCCTTGTCTTCCCCCTTTTGATTTTTTGTTGCTAAAGTATCACAAGAAGGCTTATAAGCAAGCAGTAGTCTCCTATTCTAACTTCAAAGTGGAAGGCAAGAAAGAAACTTGGACAAAACAGGTGGACATTACAGTTATATAAGGTATGTGAGAACATCCAAAATGAAGGTGACATCAGCCCGTCCAAGGAGGAGGGGTACTTGGCTGTGAAAGCCTGGACAGGTGTCTGACCTCAGCCTGTAGCAGAGTTCCCTAATGCGATCGTAACAGTGATGGCACTTGAACATCTGCAGTTCTGGTAAGCTAGTAACACAACTATATTTTATGTGACTTTTACAGATTGGATGGACCAGTGGTCTCTTTCTGTCATCATGTGTTGTTTTTGCCTTATTTTGCAAATCATTTTAGCCTGTGCAAGCAGCAGTATTTTATCAGCAATTTCGATTAGAATCTTAAGCAGTAAGGCAGTAGTTGGTGATAAGTTTAAATAGCAAGGAACAAGATGTGTTTCCTTGTATAACAATACTTATGGAGGTTATCTTACTGCTATGTAGTGGCTCATTTTAATGCTGTTTTCTTAACATGTCTGAGCTAAACAGTGATGTTGCTGTTGAGTGTTGTGGCCATATCTATGTCTTTTTAACTGATAAAGCTTCTTTAAATTGGATGGATGTTGTATAATTAAGAAACAATACATCAAAGGGTGCTTTATCATGGGATATCATCACATCTTAGGATACAGTGAGACACTGAATATTTTGATATAGCACATCCTGGACATTTATTCCAGTTTCGACCAGTAGTCTCTAAAGATGCATGTTATTTTTACCTGCGGAGTTATCATGGAACATATTAGTGTTTAAGGATCTTTGATAAATATTTAAAGAAAAAGTATCACTTGTGCTCATGTGCATGGAGGCACAAGGCAAACAAGGTGCCTTATTTATTTATTATTTATTTATGTGACATTTGTTAACTGGGATGGGCCGACTGGGCATTGCCCTTTTTCAGCGGAGGCCCGGGGAGAAAAGCTCCACATTACAACTTATAAAAATAAGAACTAGGTAAAGTACATGGCAAATAATTACATAGACTTTGACAATATTAGCAATAATAGTAAAATATAACTAGAGTAGGGGAAGGGTTCAAGTTGGATGATTACAGAAACGATACTAAGTGCTATTTAGATGTAGTTTGTGTTTTCTTAAATTCACAAACACTGGAAATATTTCCCGGGGGCAAAGGAAGTTTGTTCCATTGGGTGGCAAGACAAGAGCTGTAGAGATACTGTCCAATAGATTTTTTAGGTTCGTAAATTTGCAGAAGGTATTGGTCAGAGCTTCTGAAAAATCAAGGGGGGGTGTAGAGGGAGGTAAGTGCAGAGATACTAGGCTAGGTAGAGGGTTTATTCAGGATAGAATGAACAACTAAAAGTTGTGAAAGTAAGCGATGATTAGGAAACTCTAGCCAGCTGAGAGTCCTCAGAGCTAGGCAATGAGATTTAAAGTACAAATTAGCAGCAAATCTTGCTACCTTGTTGTAGGTAAATTCTAATGTGGAGAGAAATCAAGACTGTAGATTAGTTAGTTTGTGAGTAGTAGAAGAGGTTAGGAAGGAGGTAGGTATGAGCTAGTGAAATTCTAGAGGGAGGGGTGAGGAACCTTTTAATTTGATGTTGTTAATCTTCTTTCCATTCATCACTGATGGGTTCGGTTCTGAGCCGTTGGAACCGAGTCGGCCTTTTTACAAAGCTCGCGCCAGCCAAAAAACTCTCGAGTTAAGTTTCTACCCAGAATGCCCTTCTCTCTTTTACCTCACATCTCATTTGCCACGTAGCCGTAAAGCCACGTTTCAGCCAAGCTCTCAGCTAAGTGGAACTTTATTTGATATTTTGGGTGAAAAACTTTTGATATCTTTTTTTATTGAACGAGTAGTATTTCTAGTGTGTTTTCTCCTGTCAGACCTTGTTTTTTTTTCTTCTCTGCTCTACCCATTGTTAATATTGGTAAACTTTCCTCCCTTACCCTTGTGGTATTCCTTCAATACCATAGCTGGTATTTTCCTTTCCTGTCTAGCCTGTTAGGGTTTGTGTCAGTAAGGTGTTTTTGTTTTTACCTATACATGTCACTGTAGTGGTAGAATTGTGGCTTTTTTTTAATGGTGTTTGACTTATTTGTTCTGACTGGTTATATTGCTTGCCTGTTGTGTCTCTCTAGCAAGATGCCGGATAACAAAGGTACTTCAGGTTTTAAGCATTGTGCTTCATGTAATGGCAGTTATCTAATAGTGATTCTCATGATGATTGTGTATACTGTTTGGAGGTGCCCCACCTTTCGGTGCAGTCTCCTTATGACATTTGTAAGAGTTTCAGTCAACGCACTCTTAATGAGCGCAAAAATAAACTGATACTGAAAGGGTTACTTAAGTCTCCCTTTTCAGAGGGCATTTCTGCGATGGAGGTCTCAGCCCCTCCTACTAAAGACAAAAAGAGGTCCCCCTCGATTCCCCCCTCACCATCGGGTGATCAGGGTAAGCCTGTGAAGTCAAAGGTCCCAAAGTTGTCCTCTGAGCATAAATCTGCCTCTACGGCTCTGTCCTTGTCAGCTCTGAGCATCTCAAAATCTATGATACCGGCGCCAACTTCGGCACCTGTGGCCACTTCGGCTCAGGGCACACCTTTGATACCTTTGTCAGTTATGATTTTGGAACCGACCATTTCTGCTCCGAGTGTCACTTCAACACTGAGTGTTTTTCTGACAAAGGTGGATTTTACCCCACTACTCCCTGTCTCAAAACTTGAGACTTTGATGTCGGCAGACCTTGTACCACAGACCAGATACTCCCCTTATGCAGATCCATTTCTGGGCCAGGTGTATAGCCCATTCATTGACTGTGCTGACTCTCCATCCAGAGTCTCCACTAGATCCACCAGGAGCCTGTCTGAACACGACGTGGTGCATCTTGTGGACCAGCTGTTGGCCAGGGGGGATACCCACAATTTCTAAGACCCATCCACCTGCAGGAACTTGGGTTGGTCTCTCCATGGACGCCTTCTTACACTCCTCATTCGACCATTTCGGTTCCAAAGCCTTCTGCTCCGATGTCCTTCTCAGAACCCATCACTTCAGCACCTATAGTGCACCTCACTTAGGCTCCAAGTTTGTCCCTTTGGTCTTCGGTTCCTGCGGAACTAGTCCTTCCTCAATCTTGGGATGGGAGGGTGGACGACTCGGCCTGGGGCACGGAGCCATGTTTCCCCTCTGTTCCATCCTCTGTGCCGATAACCCCATCTGCACCGATCCTGCTTGAGGCTCCATCCGTGGGGGTGGGTTCATCAGAGTGGGGTGTGACCCTGGTGCTGAGATGGTCTTTTTCAGTTCCAGGCTCCTATCCCTCTTCGGGTGGACCTGCTTTCCGCGAGATGGAGAGAGCTCTCGCTTCTGGAAGCACTCCTTTGACATCAGAACCTCAGTTTTTGCCCCCTGAGCTACAGCTGCCACAGACCACCCCCCCGGAACACCGGGCAGAGAAGCCGCAGGACACCCCTGTTCTCAGGGTACCTGCTCTTCTGAGTCCTCTTCAGAGACCCCCACTGAGGAGCCCCCTTGAAAGAGGACATGCAAGAGGAAGCACATGGACTCACCTGAGGAGTCCTTAATGGAAGACATGGATTACGGTGATGGTGAAGGGTCCCCTCGGTCACCTCCTGATGATATCTCCTTCGGAGACATCCTGGAAATGCTAAAGTAGAGAGGTGACTGGAAGCCCTTCAGTCCTTCATCTGAGGAGTCAGTGTTCCTGCAGGCTTTCTGTACCCGGCCTTCTACCTTTTGGGTGACCCTGTCTGCAGACGAGCTCATCCAGCTCGTCATGTAGCGAGCTTGGAAGAACCCTGATTCCATTGAGGCGATCCCTCAGAGATCTGACAAAATTCTTTCCCCGCTCGAGGAGAACCCACATTGATCCAGAGGTTTACCAGTTGATGCTATGGTGGTGGTGGCAGCCACGATAAAGGACTTTGCTGAGGAAAGTCCCGCTGTCCACCCGCCCAACAGTGAGTCCCGAGGGGTGGACAGACTTGGGAAGTGAGTTTTTGCATCAGAGACCTTTGCTATATGGTCCCTGAACTATTTGGCACATTTTACGAGGCTCCAGAGGGACTTGATCTTTGAACTCTCTGGGACACTTGTAGGACAGCTGTCTGATGAGGTCAGAGACAAAGTGGCCTCGCAGCTCGCAACCCTGGAATCTATATCCAACTTGTCCATGAGGTTGTTTTGACATGCGACCGAAGGGGCAGCTAGAGCAGCGGGTTCAGGCCTTTTCCCTTCAGAGTGTATGGATTTGAACCCCAGAGAAACTCTTTTAAGGGGCTGAAGACACTGCATTTACAGCTTGTACCACCGAAACAGGTATTCATGAGGCGTCATGTCTGGATTTGCATTTGTGACCTCGCGGACCCCTTCAAGTCTTCCTTTTTGAATGCTCCCATCAAAGCATCGTCCCTTTTTGGCTCCAAAGAGAAGGACACACTAGCCAGGTGCGAGCAAGATGGAAAGACCCTCTCTGGCGTAGGCCTACGGTTTTCCAGTCCTCAACGTACCTTCTCCAGGAATCAGAGGAGTGGGAAAATGTGGCACAAAAAATCTCAGGGTCCTTTCCATGCCGCACGTGGTGATACCCCCAGGGGCAGAGGTGGTAACAATTTTGGAAGATGCCCCTACAGAGGCAGAGGGGGGCCTCGTAACCAAGGCTCCAGGGATTCCTTCTCTGGACAGCCTTATCAGCACTCCTAAGGAGCAGGAGTGATGATGAGGCTGTCCAGAGGAGGAGTCCCTGGACAGCCTTATCAGCACTCCTGAGGTGCAGCCCGATTGCTTACCTTTGGAAGCAGTCAGGGTTCATTTCTCTCTGCACCAAGCTGCCTGATAATCTATTACCACCGATCGTTGGGTACAGAGTATAATCACCAGAGGTTACACCATTCCCCTTTCTTGTCAACCAAATCTTCCAAAAAAGCTTCCCGACATTCCACCCAGTCAAAGGGAAGAAGCAGCTTCAGAGTTAATAAAGCTGTCTCAAAAAATAGTCTTCCACTCAGTCCCACTAGACCAACATAGATCCGGATTTTACTCCAGATTCTTTTTGTGCCAAAAAAGATAGTGGACTAGAGACCCATTTTGGATCTCAGCAGCTTAAACAAGTCTGTCACCCAATCCAAATTCCGGATGGTCACAGTTCACTCCATTCTCCCCTTTTTAAGAGAAGGCGATTAGATGTGCTCGATAGATCTCCGGGATGTGTATTACCACATCAAGATGGATAAATGCTCCAGGAGTCTGTTTCGCTTCCAGCTAGGGGCCAGTCATTATCAATTTTGTGCTCTGCCATTCAGTCTCTCTGCAGCCCCCAGAGTGTTCACGAAGTGCATGACAGTGGTCACAGCTCACTTGAGACTACAAGGATTCCGGGTGTTTCCATATTTGGACGACTGACTTCTCACCGCCCCCACCAAGTGTCTTCTGGTAACAGCTCTGCATTATACTCTCTCTGTGGCAAAATTGTTGAGAATAACGATACATTGGGAGAAATCAAACCTTACTCCTACACAACAAATAGAATTCATTGGAGCAGTTTTCAATATGCAGTCCTGTCTAGTGTCACTCCCGAATCACAGACTCTAGCAATTGAGGCTCCAGCTCTGAATGATACTCTGTCAAACAAAAGTTTCAGCAAGAGAAGTTCTTCGTGCCCTAGGTTCTATGGCAGCTTCAGTTCCAATAGTGCCCCTAGCGAAGCTGCATATGCGGATCCTGCAATGGCTGCTCCTTTGTCAATGGTTCCCAAACTATCACCCCCTCAGTTACTAGATCCGAATAACCAACTCCTGCAAACAGGACCTCCTTTGGTGGATGAGGCCAGACAGAAATTTGGAGTCTTGCATTTCAATCCCCTCATCCCAGAGCCATTTTGACCACGGATGCTTCCCTGATCGGGTGGGGGGGGGTGCCATTTCCAGGGAAAGACGGTCCAAGGCACATGGTCCACCTTAAAGGCCCATCTGCATATCAGCTTTCTGGAATTGAGAGCAGTGCTGTTAGCGTTGCAGTCTTTTCATTCGGTTCTCCCTTCTGAGACAGTTGCAATTTAGTCAGACAACATGTCAGTGGTCTGGTATATCAACAAGCAAGGAGGAATCAAGTCCTACCCCCTGTGTCGAGAAGCCATGAGAATTTGGCAGTGGGCGATAGCTTCCAACCGCTTTCTGATAGCAACACATGTCCCAGAGAGCTCCAACGTAATTGCGGACAAACTGAGCAGATGCATCCTCCTGCTTCACGAGTGGTCCCTCAATCCCGAGATGGCGACAGAAATCTTCTGCTACTGGAGCCAGTCTTGCTGCAATCTTTTTGCCTCCCCATCAAACAAGTGCAGCAGCTGTTTCGCTGTACTCCCCCCCCCCCCCCAGAGGGGGGGAGTACCTGAGGGACGCTCTTATCCACGATTGGCCCACGGGACTTCTTTATGCTTATCCTGCCATTCTCCTGATTCCACAATTTCTAAAGAAAGCTCTTTGGTTGAGATGCAAAGTGATCCTCACAGCTTCGTTCTGGCCTCAACAAGTTTGGTTCCCCTTCCTTCGGCCTTGCCTAGTATACCCACTGTGGATTCTGGACCCTCTTCCAGATCTGATTACTCAACCCCAAGGGTTGAGACACCCAAATCTGCCCAGTCTCAAGGTGACAGCATGGTTTCTCCACTTCCATTAGTGCCAGGCAAGCTAATCTCACCTCGCCTGTTCGAGACATCATTCTGGCCTCTCATAAACCATCCACCAGAAGACTATATCAGGATAAATGGAAAAGGTTCTCCATCTGGTCCAAAGATAAACATGGTAGACCCGTATTCAGCTCCAGTAATTGGCGGTACAGCAGTACTTGGCTAAGTTTTTTGATAATGGAGCCTCTGCCTCTACCATATGAGTACACCTAGCGGCAATTTCTAATTTTCGCAGTAGTATAGATGGCACCCCTCTCATCTCTTTACATCTATGCAAAGCCTTTCTCAAGGGAACCTCTCATATCAGGCCTTCTGTCAGACAGCCTGTGGAGCCATGGAACTTTACTTTAGTCCTTCAGTCTTTGACTCAAAAACCCTTTGAACCTGCTGCAAAGTGTGACCTAAAGTTATTGTCCTGGAAATTCTTGATGATGTTCGTGTTTCACTGTTGCAGTCATAACATTTGGGTTATCTGCCTGCAGGTAGTCCTCAGCCGGCCTGAATATCAAAGTCTTGGGTCCTGCGTCGGATGCTGTCTTATCTTCCATGATGTCAGGTAGTCAGGGGTATAAAGCATGCAGGCGACGCCATTACATCAGTCTTTCTTGCCACGCAGTGCCCAAAGCAGAAGCAGTTTGCAAGTGCTGGTCGGCCAACTCCTGAAATTTTCGTTTTCGAGTTTCAGAACCAAAGTCTTCAAAAAAGCTAAGTACCCCATTGGGGATCCTTTTTCTTGCTCTAAACCAATGTCAGTAAAAGTTAACAAATGTATTACCTGTGGAAAGCAAATACCTCATAAAGATTTTAATTCGTACTGCATTCCTTGTTTAGGCCCAAACCATGACGTCCCTCGCTGTCAGTTTTGTGCCTTATTCAATCCTTGAACTATTCTTGCAGCAAACTATTTCGGTACTCTGTTTAATTATCGAGAAATGGCTTTGATAAGCCATCCGATTACCGACACTCCGAAAAAAGGTAAAGATAAAGACTGAGACAGACCGCATAGGTCCAAAGCTGCAGAAGACGCTTCCGTTAAGCTAGTCGCCAGTTCGCCGGTACTCAGTGAGGCGCTTTCGCAACCCCTGATACCTGCTACTTCAGATTCGCAGGCCTCTACTGAGACCCATTCGGAGTCCGGTATGCTGCGAGATGCTTCTTCGACTATGCAACCTGCGGATGTCTCTACCTTGGATGGGTCCGGAGCCGCTGTGCCGTTATCGGCTTCTGAGGGTGTATTCAGGCCTATGGACTTACATTTCAAACAGACGCCATCTTCTTCTTCAAGGCCTAAAACTTGACCCACACCTAGAAAACCGACGTCCAAACCGCATGTTCAGGCCCATATGCCTAAAAAACAAATGATAAGAATGGCTGAAGACCTTATTACTTTAATTAGGGGAAGCCAGCCTTCTCCCTCTAAGAGACCTAGAATTGATTTTCCTTCTGATCAGGATTCTGAAATTTCTGTTTCTTCTGATTACCAGGATTTACCCTTATCTACCTATGAGGATTCTGATGCAGAGGACTCCATTCCTTCTGCCCCCCCAGAAGATTTTTCTTTTGGTGAAACCTTGCACACTCTTAGGGAGCCAGGACTACTCTGACTCCAAAAAGAGGCTTAGGGAATTCTTACTCCTACCTCAATACAGGCCTTTAGCTATTCCTCCTGTCCTGGACATTGTAGATGATGCCTTCTTGGAATCTAGCCTGGCCCCAGACACTACATCCGGCTCCCAGGAAACCTGACCGGTATTACAGAGTTCCTGACTCTCACAAGTTTCTTTTCAAGAATCCTTCTACAGACCCAGAGACCATTTCTCAGGGACCTAAAGGCATTAAGGCTACTACTGCCAAAAACCCTACCCCCTCTGATAGAGATTCCAGGGCCTTGGACAAATGGGGTAAGAAGGTATACACGTCTGCTACTTAGGCCATTAGGGCCTTAAACTGCCAGTTTCATATGTTAAAGTATCAGCAACATATTATGGGACTACTTAAACAGAAAATGATGCTGATTCCTGACTGTGCTGAAAATAAAGAATTACAGGATTTAATGCATTATGCTGAACAAGTTGGGAAACATACTTTGCAATGTGGTTTTCACTCTTTAGAAGCATCTTGCAGGGATGCTGTCACTGGGTCTGTTCTTAGAAGGCATGCTTGGCTTAAGGAGCAAAATTTGCCAGATCATGTTAAAGCTAAATTACTGGATGCTCCCTTAATCCAAGATCGCCTGTTTGGCAACAAAGTAGAAGTCCTTAAAAAGATGGAGGAAAAAGCTAAATCTATGCCAAACTGTTAAAGATTTCCTGCAAGTACAGCCTTCCTGATTCAGTAGGCATTGGTTTTCTAAGAATTGGTCCTTTTCTGTCTCTTCCAGGCCTTCTCAGTCCAAACCCAGGAACAGCAGACCACCTAGGCTACAGTCTCAAGGTACTCAGAGGCCTAAGCAGTGGGGGGCTTCCACTTCCAAAGCTGGAAGTAGTAAGACACCCCCCCCATGGAAAACATAATGACTTAACCTTAAACCTTCCCAGACCTGCTCTACTGCATGCTCCCGTAGGAGGAAAGATCGCACTGCATGCAAAAAACTGGGAACTCATTACCCAGGACAAATGGGTTTTAAATATAGTTTCCCAAGGATACAGATTTCACTTCCACACCTTACCACCCCCAAACGGTTGGTCAGACCTACCCCCAAATCAGTGGGCAGAGGCTCAACAGCAGGTTCTTTCTCTTCTACATATCAGGGCTATTCAGCCTATCCCAGCAGAAGAAAAGGGGAGTAGGCTTTTACTCAAGACTTTCCCTGGTACCCACAAAAGACAGCTCCTGGTGTCCTATCCTGGACTTCTCTATTCTAAACACCTTTTTGGTAATCCCAAAATTCAAAATGCTAACACTTCATCAGCTGCTTCCTATGCTAGGCAAAGATGCCTGGTTGGCAACCTTAGGCTTAAAGGAAGCTTACCTGCACATTCCAATAAGGGAATCTTGCAGGAAATACCTGCGCTTCATAGCAGGCCACATGCACTATCAGTTCTCTGCACTTCCCGTTCGTTTATCTACTGCACCCAGGATATTTACAAAGTGCCTAGCTCCAGTCATTGCATTTTGCAGGCAAAGAAATATTCAGATATATCCATACCTGGACGATTGTCTAATTCAGGCAGAAAGCCAGGACATGCTACTAAATCATCTGGCATTTGTACAGAAACTTCTAACCTCACTGGGATACACCATAAATGAAAAGAAATCTCATCTAGTACCCAGCCAACAAATTGTATTCCTGGGAACAAGTTTAAACACAACTTCCCAGATGGCTTACCTCATGCCAGAGAAACAAGTTTATTTTACAGCCTACTTCAAGCTACTGGCCACAAAGACCCAGCTATCTGCAAGGAAAATCCTGCAAGCCCTGGGGTTCATGACCGCTTGCATTCTACTAATTCCATATGCAAGACTGCATATGAGGAAACTACAGTGGTATCTAAAAAGCCTATGGTGTCAACATTCACAGGATCTGAAATCAATGATTCCTATCATTCCTTGTATAAAGACAAAGTTCCTTTGGTGGGCAGAGTCCTGCTACCACAACAAGGGACTGCCATTCATTCTACCCCCTGCCGCCCAAACCCTAACAACAGACGCATTAGATTATGCATGGGGGGCTCACTTGGCAGGGCAGTGCATTCAGGGAAAATGGAACCCCAGTCAGATGCACCTGCATATCAGTCAAAAAAAGAAATGTTAGCTGTACAGAATTCACTGACAGCCTTCAAGGACCACATTCTTCCAGGACAATTATTGGTAAAGACAGACAACACCACCGTTATGTGGTACATAAACAAGCAGGGAGGAACCCACTCGTATCCTCTTTGCAGATTAGCCATGGCTCTGTGCAACACAGCCTTGAGCTATCAAGTGCACCTACAAGCTCAATTCCTGCCAGGCAAGCTAAATTCACTGGCAGATGACCTAAGCAGAAATTTCATGGACCCACACGAGTGGAAACTGAATCCAAAGATATTCAACATTTTGAGAAACAAATGGGGGAGCCCAGAGATAAACCTGTTTGCCTCCCCTCAGAACTACCAATTGGACAAATTCTGCACAAGGACTCCCCACAGCCAAGCTTGGAAAGTGGATGCTCTGTCCTTCACCTGGGAAAGCCTCTCAGTTTATGCTTTTCCCCCTCTGCCTCCTGCCAAAAGTTCTGCTAAAGATCAAACAAGATAAACCAAGGACAATACTGATTGCAGCAGACTGGCCATGCCAACACTGGTACCCCCTCTTGCGCAGTATGTCACTGCTGGATCCATGGCACCTGCCTCAGACCCCTTCCCTGCTGTCCGGGCCAGATTCTGCACCCCCAGCTTCAAACCCTGAACCTTGCAGCCTGGCTTAATTCCCTCAGCTATCCAATAGCATCACTCAGTAAGCAGGAGCTAGATGTTATCCTGGAGGCCAGGAGGCCTAGTACTAGAAAATCCTATGCTGAAAAGTGGAAAAGATACTTTGCCTGGAGCTAGACTCAAGGGATGGGCACACCAGTGCCCAGCTTACCACGTATTATTCAATACTTAACAAAGATGCTCCACAAGGGTCTTTGCTTCTCATCAATTAAAATTCATGCCTCAGCCATTGCAGCACATTATAATACTGAGCCACCCCTCTTCTCTCACCCCCTGCTGAAACAATTCCTCAGAGGGGCCAAAAATTTAAGACCACCCAGGAGAGCCCCTACTCCAGCCTGGGACCTTAACTTTGTATTGGAAATACTCACTCTACCTCCTTTTGAGTCAGCTGCAACTGCAGAGTTGTAATTCCTTTCTTGGAAAACTGCTTTTCTTCTAGCCATCACTTCAGCAAGAAGAGTGTCTGAACTTCAGGCCCTCATGGCAGTGGAGCCCGTCATCATCTTCCATGCTGACAGGATGTCCCTCAGGACCAGTTTTTCTTTTATGCCCAAGGTGGTATCCAGTTTGGCCCTTAATCAGTCCATTCATTTGCCTTCCTTTTTTCCTACTCCACAGAACAAAGGAGAATGAATACTGCACTCTTTGGACGTGCACAGACAACTAAGATTTTATTTGGACAGGACTAAACCTCTCAGAAAAACTGAACAGCTGCTAGTTGCCTTTGCTGCAGGGGCAGAGAGGAAGGCCATTTCAAAGCAAACCATTTCTAAGTGGATAGGCCATTGCATTCTTTTCTGCTATAAGCAACATGGAAAACCTACCCCTCAGGGGATTAGATCACATTCCACCAGGGCTGCATCTACCTCTACAGCCTTTCTCAGAGGTGTCCCTACCAGGAACATCCTAAAAGCTGTACCTGGAGCTCTGTACATACCTTCACCAAGCATTACCACTTGCCTGTGTTTTCTAAATCCAGACCTGGTTTTGCCACTGCAGTCTTGCAGGGCTTAATAGCTGGTCCTAATGCTCTCTAACTTCCTGCTCCCTGACTTAGCTTTGGGAATCTACCCAAAATATTTAATGACTACAAAAGTGAAACATGAAGAACATAGTACAGTTGTGTACACTTGCCATATATATAGATGTTCAAGTATATTCACTGTTGCAGTCCTGGTTACCCTCCCTCCAGCCCCCTGACTTCTCTTGGCTATACCTTTCTTCTTGTTTAGTGTATTTCAGCTTTCTGGTGTATTTGCTTTTTGTTGGAGGTGTAACCTTTATATATGTATATTTGCTTCCCATAATGGGGGGCACCTGACATCTGGGGCAAGAAAAACTGATTTAATGGCGTCTGCTGCATGCTTTATACCCCTGACTAGCTGATTTCATGGAAAATGAGACAGCATCTGACGCAGAACCCAAGACTTTGATATTCAGGCCGGTTGAGGGCTACCTGCAGGCAGATAACCCAAATGTAATGACTGCAACAGTGAAAACACTCGAACATCTACATTTATGGTAAGTGTACACAACTGTACTTTCTTGGTAGCCATCACGTCAGCCAGAAGAGTCTCGGAGCTGCAAGCATTATATATCAAGAGGCCCTATCTGGTTTTCCATAAAGACAAGAGTATCACTCTAAACGAACCCATTCTTTCTTCCCAAAGTTGTTTCTGAATTTTCCATTAACTAGACCATTGACCTACCAGTGTTCTTTCCAAATTTTTCCAATAAAAGAGAGTACTGGCTACAATCCTTGGATATACATAGGCAACTGAGATTTTACCTAGACAGGACTAAACCTATCTGTAAGTCTGAACAGCTTTTCATCTCTTTTTCTGGGCCTAGAATGGGAAATTCTGTTTTCAAAGTTACATTATCAAAATGGCCAAGAGACTGCATACGTTTCATCTATTCCCTCATAAAAGAAGCTATGCCAAAAGTTAAAGCTCACTCCACTAGATCTATGGCAACATCGGTAGCTTTCCACTCCAGGGCTTCCATGGATGACATTTTCACAGCTGCCACTTGCGCTAAGCCTCGTTATTTAGTGAGGAGATGGTAAATGAAGGTTTAAGGTGGTAGAGGTATTTTGTGAGGAAGAGGAGGAGTTTTTTTTCTTTTTAGGGTTAAGAATAAGTTGATTGTTAGATAGCCAAGATTCAGTAAGGTTGAAGGATTTTTGTGTAATGGTTAGTAGGTCCGAAGGGTTGTCAGCAAAAGAGATGATAGTGGAGTCATCAGCATATTGAATGAGGGAGGACTGGGGCAAGATTGGTAAATTTGATTAGTAAAGATGTTAAAAAGAAGGCAACCTAAATTTGAGCCTTGAGGGACATCCATATTGACGGAGGGAAGGGAGTGAGAGTAGAGAGCCATTTGACAGATTGCATCTTATCTGTAAGGTAGCTGTTGAACCAAGAGATAGCTGATGTGGATAAATTGAGTTGGGATAGTTTGGAAAGGAGAATGGAGTGGGAGACAGTGTCAAAGGCTTTAGAAAGGTCTAAGAAGAGGTAGGACACAAGTTTGTCATCTCTGGGAAGACAGATTGAGTTGATAAAGAATATGAGCGCAGTAGTTTTACTGTGTTCTTGTGTATCCAAGGCATGGTAGTATGATAAAGTATGCCTTAGAGTTTGTTAGTCTTGTAAACTGCATCTATATTGTAAGAATACAGTAATGCAAGCATTTTATTTTCCTTTCCATTGACATCTGGGATTCTTACCACAGCCAAGATCTGCTCAGCTTTGAAATTCTTTTTTTGTTCATGTTATAATACTTGTATTGCCATACATTTTTTTGTTTTCAAAAGCAAAGCCACGCATTTAGATTTTACTTCGGCCTTCTTTGTATATTGCATTTGAGACCTGATGGAATTATGAAAAGAATTTCCTGGCTATCCAACTTGGTAAGAAAGTAAATTAGAGAATTATGAGAGGGTTTAGTCTTATAACTATCATAATGTGTTTCAGACATGGGTGTCAAGAAATTGAACTTGAGAGCAAACTCGAGGTGAATCTTGACATCCATGTTGAGAAAATATAAGGAAGGAGGGTTGTGAGTAAAAAGACCCAATCATAATTTTTTGTAATGCATGGAGATTTTCCTGCTTGTAGACACTTGAAAAGTTGGAGAACAAATACAGGAGCACCAAGTGCTTTACAGCTTTGAAAGCTGTGATACACCTACGTTTGCAACACACAAAACAGACACCACGAAACAGTGTTAGGAAGTAGAAAGACCTTTAAAATATGTGCAAACATTTCCTTCAGCCCAGAAAAGGCTGAATGATACGTTTTGATATTTATAAAGTTCTTTGCTGTACCTTCTGCTGTTCTGTAGTGGCTGCTAACTGTTGTTAATGCACTAGTGTGTATCCACATTTTAAAAGTTTTGTGGGATGCTTAACAAAGGCTTTAATACCTTTCTGACATCAGAAATGTGCTTAATTATGCCTGTCTTTTCCTCTGTTTCAAATTGAGATGCCCCACGTACTACAGTCTTTTTCAGTGTAGTCATTTCAGTAAGTTTTTAGTAAGTTTTTATGGAAGACTTTTAAGAACAGTATTAAAAATATCCTGCTACATTGCAAATGTATTAGCTTGTTAGTATTGTGATAACATTCTTTTAATGGTACCTTTTTTGCTCTAGAAAATGAAGTACAGATACATAACATACAAATAGAAGATTTACAGATACAAGAGAATGTGCAACAGTATTTTTAAAATTGAATCTACAAATATGTCAAAACTGACAAAGCCAAAAGATAAAACACACTAAATATGTGAGATATCAGCAATATTCATTTGTAGCTTTTAGTAAAAAAAAGGAAAGTTTTGACCTCTGGATGGCACTGCTGCTTTGCAGTACAGTATGTTTTTAAGGCAGATGTCTGCTTTGCTGGATTTTTATTACAAATAGTCTTCTCTGCAAGTTGTGTGATGTTCTATATTAATCATTTGTGTTTAATTCAGGTTCAGCCTGGAGAGGGAGACAAGGCAGCATTGAGTGACATGAGATCTCTGTCTGGAGGTGAACGCTCTTTCTCTACTGTCTGCTTCATCCTGGCCCTTTGGGGTATTTCTGATTCTCCATTTCGATGTCTAGATGAATTTGACGTCTACATGGTACAGTTACATTCATTTAAAATTTAAGTTTACAACACTAAAAATAGAAGATTAGCTCAAAATGAAGTAATTTAAGCTATTCTTCAGAATCCATTATTAATGTGTGTTAGTTACTGTTCAGTTCCCTGTTATACTGCCGACTGGCTGAAAAGCTGTGTATACTTGAAATTATATTGTATATTTTCACAGGCTGTTTGTGTTCACTTTCATAGCTATGAAACAATTTTAGAGAGTATGCCATTTTCCTTTCAAGAGATTGTTTCTGTGACATGTTCTGTAATAATTATTTTTCTGTGTTTTTCATTCTTGCTAAATCTGGGCAGTGATCCAGATTTCCCCATCTCTGTTCCTTTCTCATAGGTTCAGTGGTTAACTGTCACTTTGAAGGGCCATGTAGTAAAAGTGATAGCTTTATTTGCTGTACAGAAATCGAGAGTCACTGCCGTGAAATAATTTTGTATGTTTCGCGCATGGATTTGGAACTTCAGGATATTTATTCCATCTTGTCACATTCCACCAAACATACCTTAGTAGTATGTACTTTTCTCCCTCACAGAAGCAGCAGGACTAACCTTAATTGTAGACCAGCTTGGCAGTTGCCTTGAGCACCAGCTGTTAGGTGGCATAGTTTTCTCAAAGTGTTTGCAAAAATATTCATTTTGAGCAGGTTGGTGAAATGGACCATTAATACACATATTTTCAGCCACAGCATTCTTACAGTTGCAAATGTCAACATAGATTCATAGATCATTACTAGGCTAAGGACCCAGGAGGACTTCTAAGCGTAGCCAAATTTTTCTGAAAGAATAATGACATCCTGTATCAAAATAGGACAGTGAGGGCAGGCATTATAAGCTACCTCTGTCCATAAATGATATGGGTGACAGGCCCTGTATAGATTTTCTATTCCCCATCCACTGGTCTCGGTTGCGCTTAAAATGGGTAATAGACAAACTCAGGTTCACATGGATGGGAAGCCTGTTCCACAGAAGGGGCAGCCTCTAGGACCCATTTGTCTCTCCATTATGTTCTGTTAAAGTCAAAAACAAGTCCCTAGAACTTGTGTTTCTGGTACTGTTTACAAATCTGCAGATGATTCTTAAGTATAGGGTTTGGGGATGCCTTTTAAGCCAGGCATTGATCACTCCTCAGCAATCTGTAGGAAATTGTGTAGAGGAAAAGAGCTATAAGACACTGTGCATATCGCAGGTTTGTTACTCCTTGTATTGTTTTTGTAAGGAACCTCTGTGGTTGCTCTGATTGCTGCATATGTCTGGTCAGGTACATACCAAAGGACGCATTGTACTCTATGGTTGGTCTGATAAGGGCAGAGTACAGTGGGATAATGACCTCTTTGGGCCTAGATGCCATGGCCTTACTTATATTTTGCACAACATGAAAGGATTTCCTCACCACTGTGGCCATGTGGTGGTCGAAGGTAAAGCTGCTGTCTCCATGCATACACAGATCCCCATCCACCAGGTCAACTCTTAGGGTAGTATTATCAGCATGGTAATTAGCTGGGATGGTTGACTTCCCAAATGGTACAGTTATGCATTTCTTGGCACTGAATTTAAGACCATGGCTTTGGCACCATTTGCTAGTCAGAGATGGGCCTTCTCAAAGAGTACTAGTGTCTGCAAGGGAGTCAGTGATAACCCCCAGCTTGCCATCATCTAAAAGCTTTGTCAGCCATAAACCTTCAGTGTTTGCTTCCTCTTCAGAGAAATAGATGCCAAAAAAGGAGCAGGCCCAATACTGAATCCTGGGGGGCTCCACTAGTGACTGACGTCTTAGTGGAGGTGGCCTCAACTATTTTGACCTCCTGAGTCCTATCAGTGAGCCATTTGGCTATCCAGTGGTCATGTTTCATGCTATTTAGTAAGATTCCAGGGTTTGTTATCAGGGCCCATTGATGCAGTTTTTGGCTTTGGAAAGTGCATTGATGACCTGTACCGTAGACATCTTTGGAGTCTTGTATGCATTATTTCCTTTGGACTATGGAGGGGGGGGGGGGGTGGACTTAAGATGAACCTGTCAACCAAAAGTTTGCCAATGCCCTCTGGTTCAGTGTGGGTGATGCCATTTACAATAATTTCTGTGCATTGCTGCGGTACTTCCCTTGAGGTTACTAACATAACTGTAGGAAGCTTTTGTGGTTGTCCTTTGCGTGAGAAACTTTTTTTTCTTCAAATTTAGCCTATGAAGTATTAATTAACCCTCTTGGCTGCCTGTTTAGATTGGGCAGGGGGCTTTTAGTATGTTGCGCTCTGTTCCTTCTATGCTTGGCCAAGATTTTTCTTTCTTTTGTTGTATAACATTAAGATCTAACATTGAGGACTCTCTCTTGTGGATCCAGTGGCTGAACTTCCTTTGTTAGTCAGCATTTTGCTTCTTATTCCAGATGTCCCTGTGCTCATGGACTTAAGACAGTGCATACTGCAATGTCGCATATTGACCATATAGTCATGCTTGGCCTTAAATATTATAGTTCCTTTTGTGCTGCTAATGTAGTTTAAATATTAATTCTTTCTGTGTCATTGGTAAAAGGAATAAAAGTACTTGCATTTGCATGCCTGGATTCTTCTTTCTGCTGAAAGTGTCCAAAAGTGTGTGCTACTGATGAAAAGGAGGCTTCTCATGAGATTGGTTGGGATGGTCCTTTTCAGTGCCTAAGGGATTAGCCAGACTTTTGGTGCCAGAGACTTCACTGGGAGAATTTGCTTGACCTCATTCGCTGGCCTT
The DNA here is from genome assembly GCF_019279795.1 of Protopterus annectens. Taxonomy (NCBI): domain Eukaryota; kingdom Metazoa; phylum Chordata; order Ceratodontiformes; family Protopteridae; genus Protopterus; species Protopterus annectens. The sequence goes on along the minus strand of NC_056725.1, from coordinate 1,050,718,489 downwards.
CAGGACAGGAGTCATTCTTATTTAGTAGGGTTGGATAGCATACTAGTCCTCTCTTTCTGCAGAAGAGTTGAAGCTTGGAGGATATGCATTCCTGACACCCACCTTTGAGGCGTCCATACTGTCTTTCTTCTGCCTTACTGACTGTCCTCATTCCTCCCAGTCTGAGCATTGGAAGCAGCCCCTCAAATCATCAGATAATAGATCCAAGTGTACTAGGAGCTGAATCATCTACTTCTGCAGCTATAGACTGCTTGGCTGTGGTAGAAAGACAGTCGCAGGGTGAGCCATGGCCCATATCAATGGTATGAGACACTTGTTTAGGATTTATTGAGTGGTAAATTTGCAGGTGTGAGATTTCATCTTAATCACTATGGTGAAATGCTTGTGCCATCTCTGGTACAGGTTTGTTCCCCCGTTAGTCCAGGCAGCTCTGCGGTGCTTATGGTACTGGATCTGGAGCATATGAAAGAACAACAGAGTACCCTCCTCTTCTGTCTACGGGGTTGGGGGAATTTAAGCATGGTGGCCTTAATGAGTCTTATAAAGCTTTGAAGCCTTAGGGAATCTTCCACTCTTCATTATATGACAACTATTTTAGTGCAGCCTTGCTACTTTTGGGATTTTGTAGCCCTTGTCCCAGGTATTTTCTGGTACTCCCAGGACATCTCCCAACTGGAGGCAGTCTTTGTGAGTACCATGTTAAAAGCATGGGTACGCCTTTCCCTAACTATCCGAAGATTAACTTTACTGTGGTCTCGGGAGGACTTTATCATGCGCAGAGGTCATACTCTGTCCCCTCCTGTTTGGGGGACAGGTTTGGTAAGTGGGCATATTCCTGTACCACGGGGCTTAAGGTGACACACTGTAGTTTCTCCTGTTGGAGTCTTTGAGAATTTTGCTTTAGGCCCTTCCTGAGTCTGGGATCAAGGAGGGCCTCATCCTGATTGTGTCCAATGCAGTACCTTAGATGTTGTCTGATATCGACAGATGATGTCTTGACCCATGCCTGGAATGCGCAGGCTTGACTGAGGACACACACACCCCAAAGTGATTATGTGGACAGTTTCCTACTAGATATACCCCTTTGACAGAAGTGTTTTTTTCTCAAGTTGGTATAATACATCATATATTTCCTAATGTTCTAAGTATTAATTTTCTGAAGTTTAAATATTTGAAAGTCTTATACAAGCAGCACAATATGTCTGACAATATTATGGAATGATGAGACATGTAGAGACACTTTTGTAGTGATAGTTTTAATGCACTACCATTAATGGCAGAAAGCTGAGAAGTACAAATGTATTTGATGTTTACAAGGTGAATCTGCACATCTAGTGGATGATGCAGTTTTGTGCCACTGCACTGATGAAATCATGAAGACTGTATTGCACATTGCCATATGAAGATGCTTATTTTAAATTGGAATAAACATGTGGTATTATAAACCAGACATTCTAGTCGAACACTTTTCACAAACATGGTAAGTGTGGTCCTGCTCAAACTGTATTCCATGGAGAAGTTCATGTATTTTAACCTGAAACCCCAAAAATATGAAGGAAGCAGCACCAACTGTTTATCTCATTTTGTGCCCTTGGAAGAGCATTATGTAACACATCATCGATGGACCATATTTGTGTCAGAAATGTGTAATGATTTCTAAAGTTTAGATGCTCTTTCACTATTTTTTGGCTTGTTTCATGCATGTCTCATACCACCAACACCAGAACACGTGCCAAGAATAGTCAAGATACCTTTGTTGCTCTAAATCCTGAAACCCTCAGAGATGTCAGCATGTGGCAGAAATTTCAGGATAAGTAGTGATTTATCTCTATGTGGTCCTCAGAATGACTCCTTTTCTACATGCAGCCAGTGTTTCTATACCTTTATATCGATGTTATGACCTAAATTTAACAGGCAACACTTCTCTTCCATTTCAGGGAAATGCTGTCTCTGTTACTCTGTGTTGTTCAGTCAATAATAGGTGATACAATTGTTCAAAACTGTGCTTCCTCAAAGAATCTAAAAATAAAGTAAGTAATGCAGTGTTGAAGCAAACAGAGACTGCTGTAAGGTGCCCTTACTGCAGTAAGTGTCTGCAAGCCCGCAGTCAGGTGTGGATATGCCGCAGTTGACACCTTTGCTGGGGACTGCTGCCACTGGTTCAGTTATTAGAAGGTATGTATGGTTGAGATTCCAGCCTTTACCAAAAGATATTTATTAAAGGGCAGTTTTGAAAAGCTGTCTTAAATATTCTTTTTTGTGGGCCTTCGACCTAAGGCAATTTTCAAAATGTTAGAGGAAAAGGGAGGAACTGTGCAACTACTGAAATAGTAGTTTTTCTGCTGCTCTGTTCCCAAGTACAACAGAATTTTTTTAACCAAGTCGCACGTTATTAAACCAGCAACAGAGCAATATAAATAGAACCACTACAAAACATTTCTTACTAAAGTTAGACTGCACAAAGTTTCTATGAAAACAAAATGTAGCCTTTCCCAAAACCAAAATGTAGTCTTTCCCAGATATCCTGTTGATAGGAAGTAATTACCATGGCAATGAAGCACAATGGAAATTTTGCAAGTAAACATTGGCCGTTTTATAAAAAACAGTCCTAGTCCGAGTCTTAGTATGTCATATAAAGGAAGTCCTTTGAAAAGGCTAGCTGAGAAGAGACATGGGCAGAATACAGAGAAATGGCCCCCTCCAAACCAGGTGAATGCCTGTCAGTTTTGACTAACTCTACCCCCTTATCAAAATCCTTTCACTTCTTCCTTCCTTAATGCACACAATCTAGGAAGACAGTCTTTTTAGGGGTAATTGGTTCAGAATTACCACAACCCTTTAGGTAAGTGAGGTAATGGATCCCCAGTACAGGTCAAAATGTAGAGCATTTTGCCATTCAAAGGAGCGCTTTCCTAACCCCCATATCAGGTTTCCTTGACAGGTCACATGTTGGACCATCTACCTTAGAAAGATTACTCCTTAAGAGGAATAAACGTATTTCTTTTGAAGACTCTTCCTGGTTTTCAGGAAAGATGTACCTTCCTACTCTGTACCTCTACAAACAAAATATTGATAATAAAGCAGTTCAGCATGTTAACCCTGCAAATGCTGTGTACTTTGCGGTTACCAGAGGCTGTCATTATCACTGTATATATGAAATATTTCTACTTTTTTAAGGAGCACAGAAACTTCCTTAGGTTCCTTGCAGGGACATCCAGTGCTTCCATTTTACTTCCTTGCTCTTTGGGCTTTCTTCTGTTCCCAGGGAATTCAAATGTTTAGCTTTGATTTTTGCCCACATGAGGATGAACTGCATCCAGCAATTTCTGTATTTAGGCCCTCACTTAGAAATATCTCTGGAATGTACAAATCCATGCCTGAGCAATCTAGCCATCTTTGTAGTCCCTTAATGTGTTCGTTCTTCCCTCAAGAAGGCCTTTTTTGGGGCAGTCTTAGATACCGAGGAAAACAGACTCTGGTTTTAAAGAAAACATGCGTCTTCCAAATTCTTGTGCTTTTTAATGGCAATAGAGGCATCTTGAAGGCTTCTAGGTTCTCATCAACATCCATACTAATGATCCTCTTCGCCATCCTTCACCTTAGGAAAATTCAGTGGTACCCGAGTAGTTTAGGGAGTGATCTCCATTCAGTAGAGAAACTGTTACTTATTCCTCCTGTCCAAAAGGAGTTCAGATCATGGGCAGACCAGGGAATAGCCAATCTGAGTATGTCTTTTGTAACACCAGGAGCAGCCTGACCCCAAGAATGTGTCGGATTGTGCCAGAGTAAGCAAGTACAGGATTCCTGAAGGCCTGGGGAAGGAGCTATCAGAACATGAGCAAACATGAGTAAAAGAAGGTGTTGGCTCTAATATATGCACTGCAAATTTTCAAGACTGTGTGTAATCCATGAGTACTTTTTTCTACACTGGAAAGAAAACAGGAAGAGCTAGTATGGGGGAGCTTAGAGTATGAAAGGGAAAATGATATGCAGTCATGTAGGGCCATAAACATTAAAATGTATGATAGTGAGAAATATTTTATGCATTACAGGCATGATACATACAGAAAACAGAAGGACACATTTACAATACACTGTGAGGTGTATTAAGCAGAAAACTTATTTCTATATGTGAATCTCTGCAGGGACTTTAATCTTATCCTGTGATTTAAAAAAATAAAATAAAATAAAATTGGCCTCTTCCTTGTACATAACAATTTCATGATAATATTTATATATGGATACACTGTTGTACAATACTTGGTGGTTCTGTATATTTCTAGTCCCTTGTAATGCATTTTTTGCCCTCATTAAAACTACCCCACAGCAACTGTCCGGGTGATTGGTATAGTTCCTGGACTAGTGAGATGGTAAGAATAACCTTGCCACCCAAGAAAATCCTGCAGGCCCTCTCTACCTCCCTCCTAAAGGGAAGCAGCCTAGGGCAGGTCTGCAAAAACATACAGCTGATCACCTCAAGTCCAAGATGGAGAACTGCAGCTCATTGATGTGGTAGACCAGGACACTTCCATGCCAAGTGCTACAGGGTACCAAAGGAAAATTGAATATTTATTATACTATGTAAATGTACACATAAATATAGAAGCAGTAGCTACAGGTAGCCATCAATAGAAAAGATGTGTCAAGGAGATAACTGTACCGCCGCCATAGTTCTGCATCTTGCAGCAGAAGTTTTCAGAAAGTTTTAACTATGACATCTCTAATGAATGCAAGAGATCAAATAGGTATTATCTCCATGTGATGATAAATTCCCATAACACAAATGATGGGTAGAATAAAGTACATAGTTCAATTCCTTTAACTGAGAGATTTCTGCAAAATTACCCAAACAAAACGAGGATCCCCCATTGTAGGTCAGACAGTCATCAACATTTAATCTTTGCCTTCTGAAAAATTAATACAACATATACCTGAAGGCCTTCCATATTCAGTCAACCTGCAGTGCTTTGGCAGATCAGCTGAACAAGGCCTCTTCCATACAGCTTGTGTAGAATTTGGACCTATAGCTGTTTCTCAGTGCAACTTACTTTATTTTATTTGTTGGCTACAGGGGTGCTTTTCCACTTCTCATTACCACTGACATCACTGTAATCAGAAATATCTTGCAAAATTACTGGAAGATTATTTTAGATAATGGGAAGTTGGCACGTAGAATTTATGCACATTCACTAGGGATTAGAAAAGGTCACACTGGTAATGCCGTGGCGCAACATTCTGTACAATGTAATAACTTTAAGAAATTTTTGTGCTGGGCTGTGTTGAAATGAATGGCTTCTGTGGGTACCAGGTACAAAGTACTGTTAGAGTACAGTGTCTCTGTATGGCAGACATAGTCGGCATTAGGCACCCATAGCTGCAGGGAGCCCTTGATTATCTCCCAGTGAACATGGGCCCCCATGCAGCAGCCGTGGGTTTCTCCTCTTCCTCTGTTTTTGTTCCTCAGCATTCGTGGATGTCAGCACAGCTACTTGACATTGCACGATCGCAAACTTTTTTTTTTTTTTTTAACTTGTCTGTAAGGTGCCCTCAATCCGGTCCACTTCAGTGAAAGCAAGAAACCTGATTGGCTGCAGCAGACAAGGAAGTAGGTAGTCTTTTTTTTTTTTTTTTTTTTTTTTGAAATGTGATGGTTAAAGTTTCTGTTGTAGAATGTTAAACCACGGCTGAGTTCAACAACACCAGAGGTGAATATCGGAGGGTGAGTAGTAGTATAATTTTTTGTCCTGTAAAGAACTGATAGAATTAGTTGAGTGAGTGCTAAATAGACTTGTAGTATTATGATATGATTACTGGAACTGATCTTTTAATGGGAGGCAAAGATGCAGTGTGCAAAAAGAGTAAAATTAGTAAAAACAGGAGGGTGGGTTTGTAAGATAGTTTGTGGCGGGATCATTTTTATGGTAGAGGACTGTATTAGTTTTTTTAATTATTGGTAATACTGTAGCAAGCAAAATGATAGGTAAAGGTTTGTAGGCAATGCTTTGGTGTGTGTGTGTGTGTGTGTGTGTGTGTGTGTGTGTGTATTAAAAACACTTCACTCGGTCCCTGATTTCACAGAATGCAGAATGTTCCTGATTTTTGCCTACATTTCTGGTCAGTCCCACATAATATTCTGGCACATCATTGAGAATTAATTATACTATTTCTTAAGTTCTTTACACTGGTAGTTTCATTTCAAAATGTGGCCGTTTAATCTGTTTGATACTATATTTAAAACAATAAGAGTTATGCATATATAATTATTTCCTCTACCTTTTTTGAACAGGAATACAAAACTTACTTGCTGATTCATAGTCCATTACATTGTAGTGACATCTTACAGTACTGTGCAATATACTTATATACAGTTCTGCATTTGTAATGAAGTTTTACAATGTATACTTAATTAATGATGCATGCATTCTTCTAAATGTTGTTTAATATTGTACTTATTCATTGTCACACCGTACCTATGTATTGCACATGCAATCTTTGTCAAATAATTTAATGACAATATTTTTTCCTTTGTATTCCTTAAGTGCATTTCTTACAATTGCCTTTGCCACTGTGGCCTGGGTTGTATATGAACAAAGTATAACTAACTAAATAAAGAAACACAATTACACTAACTATACAGTGATTGACATCTGAGCTTCAGACTTCATAACTTTTTTTTTATTCTAGTAGCTTTCTAAGCATATGTTTAAAATCTGCCCCTGATTTGGGGCCATTCTCACTCTCCATTATTTTTTACTGTTTTTACAGTGAAAAAATGAGGAATTTGATATGGACGTACAAAAAATGCCACAGAAAAAGTTTTTAATAGAAAATTTACAGGAAAAATGGAATAGCCATGCATAACTATTACCACTAAGTCTCCTTGCATGTACTCCAGTTAGTTTACTTATTGACCAATAGTTATTTCTAGTTCCAGTTATCCATTCTTATTTAAACTAGTGTTATCAAGAAATTAAGCTGTTCACTTAGTTTCTAGTTTACAAAGTTCAGAGATGTAGAACACCACATTCAAATACATTTTCTTCCCCAGGATCCCAGGTATGTTTTCAGTCCCGTGTCTTCCTATAGATAGCAGATCGTCATTTGAACTAGAATAAATTACTAGCAGTTTATCACACAAGACCTTTCATAGGTGCTAAGCACTGGAAACGGATAAGATGGCATCACTTGACAGGCCACTGCAGCATATATTACCTGCCAGATATCATCAGTATAAGTCAGTTAATGATTGTTGTACATATGTGTATTTGCAGTTCTATGACCCAGGTTCATCTAGTTAGATATTTCTGAATCTTCCAACCATTCACATACACTTGAACTCAGATAAGACTTCCAGAAGTGCATGCAGGATGCCATTTGATTCCTTATCAGAACCCTATATATATTGGAAGGTTGTTATTCAGTCTTAATTTCCACATGCTGTACAAGCAAATTTCCTGTTCAGACTGTCCAGTTATTGGCTGGCCTAAACATAATGATTCAGTCTTGCTGTACTGAGAACCCCATAATCCATTGTCCTATATCCTTTGTCATATCACCTTCTCTGCTGGGTAGTTATACATCTTTCCTTTATTTCCACAATGCATGAATTTACATGTTTTTGACTCCGATACAAGACTGACAGCTTCTTTACTGATTCAGGTAATTCAGATAACCTGAACAATTCCTCTTGGATCACCTTCCTAAAATAACAGCTGCTTCCACCTATGTGCCATATGTTAGTTTTTTTGTGTTGTCAGAAATGAGTAACTGAAAGCAGAGCTAAACCAAGTTCTGATGTCACTAGGCATAAACATTGTGCGCTCTGAAGGAGAGATGGTATTCCAAATAACAGCATACCAAGGACCTGCCCAGTGCATAGAAAATGCTACACAGTGGTGTATGATCCTTTACACAGTCTTGCCCTGCTGTGTAGCCAATAGTACTCCATGCTGGAGTACAAATATAAGTGACCCCAGCAGGATTAAACACACTTCACAAACCTTACACATTCTGCATATGAGCTGTTTCCAGTGTGGTAACTTATGAGACTTGGACCTTGCTGATGATGCATACCAGTGACCATACTGAACGCCTTCACTGCTGATGTGTTGGGCAGTTACCAGAGGTGAGCAGCACATTAGAAATGAATGAAAAAATATTTTGCATAGCAGGAAAAACACTATCAGCAAGGTAAGCCTGCTACCATAACCACACCTTTCCCCACCCACACACAGTGATGCTGCTAAAGCTTAACAGCAACAGTGAATTTCTTTCCTTATTCTGGCTGCAGTGGTGCACCGGTGAGCATTGTCACCTCTCAGCAAGAGGTTCTCTGGTTCGATTCTCGGCTGGAGTGCCTTCTGTAACGGAGTCTGCATGCCCTCCCTGTGGTCGAGTGAACTTTAAGGATATTCAGGTAGGTGTGTGTGTGTGTGTGTGTGTGTGTGTGTGTGTGTGTGTGTGTGTGTGCGCACCTTCTGTGAAGGTTGGGCACTGGGCTGGCAACTTGATACCATAAAAATCCGCTGCCAATCAATAGCGTACTGGTGATCCATTATAGCGACCCCTAACTGGGAAAAGCCAAAACACTAATCCTAATTTTCAAGCCTTCATTGGATGAAAGATTTTTGAAAAAAGAAAAAAAAAAAGAAAATGCAGTTCAGAGTATATGGAAAGTTATGGCTTATTGAAAAGCTGAAGAGGAAGGCAAAATGTAAGAAAAGGAAGAAAAAAAGTAATGTGCATGGTGTGGGGAGCCAAGATGGGGGAAACGGAGGGGAAAACTGAGCAGTCTGTGTGGTTGTGGGTAGGGGGCTGAAACAGAAGGCTTAGGCCACCATTTCACTTAAGTCCAGAATTGTACAAAGAGTTTATGTAATGCATCATTGTTGCAACTAAATGCTGGTGACTGTAAATATCCCTTTGTGTTTGGTACACAGGTCTGTTGTAATGTAATAGTATTGTAGATAGAAGTCAGTCTTTGTGTACTACTCCTAAAATTTTACAGTATGAACTAAAAGGTTGCATAGTAGGGGTAGCAGTGATAGGGTGATACTTGGACTGAACGTGCCTAGGGGGCCCCCCAGGTTGACATTTGCTGGGGACCCCAAAATGCTAACACCGGTCCTGATGGCAGATCAAGCTTAACTCTGATAAATTTCCTGGTCTGAACGAGAGTGTGAATATAAAATGTTTTTTTGCAAGCACAGCGTTTATAAAACATTAGACAAAAACAGCCCTTGAAGTATATAGTAATGTATATTATTTTTCATCTTTCGGCTTTTCCTTGTTAGGGGTCACCACAGCAGAACTCCGGTCCGCTAATGATTGGCAGTGGATTTTTACGGTGCCGAGTTGCCAGCCCGATGCCCAACCTTCAAGGAAGGCACACCCATTCACGCACACACCTTACCTGTATGTCTTTAGACATCACTCGACCATGGGGAGGAGATGCAGACTCCACACAGAAGGCTGTCCAGCTGAAAACTGAATGAGAGAACCTCTTGCTGTGAGGTGACGATGCAAACCGTTGCACCACCGCGGCCCCTGTAAATTCATTTAAATTCTTCTTTGAACCTTGACTAATTGAAGGTGCCTGGGGATTGGTTGTTTTATGCATATGATTTGTTTGGTACTGTTTTTAAATGTGGAAACTTGAGTCAAATCTGAAGACATTCTTGGTGTAAAATAAAAGAACGAAAGCACTCATTTACAATACTGCTGACTCCTTATGTGCTGTTTTATAGAACATTTTTTTCCTGTTCCTTGTTTTGTTGGTTCTAAGCTGCTTTTTGTTTTGGTTTGTAATGTCAAACATGCACAATCTATGCACGTTAAAATTGCTATTAAAAAGAATGCACACTATATGAAAAGGATGGTTTTGTTACCCATGGAAACCATAATCTTCTTCAGTGTAGACTGTGATATGTCCTTTACTAACTTTATTATTATTTAATAACAAAGGTTAATTATTGGTGTTGCTTTCCAAGGACGTCTGCTGTATGTAAGTTTTGCGTGCCTGTACAGACTGTTTATTTTAAACAGGCAAATAAATATTGTAGTGGAGCTTTTACAGCTAGAGTGACCTAGTGGCCCTTTCTCCACCCCTAATCAGGCTGTCAAGTAATATCACTGTATTTCTTATACTTAACATGTCTAAAAGCGAGTCCTTGGGGAAGATGTTTAGGAAGGAAACTATAGAGTTATACTTGATCCTTTAATATCCTTTCCACTCTGTATCCATTACCTCAATAAATGACTTACACTGCACTTGTGAAACTCACAATCCATTACAGTACATTGCTTACTTTGTGCACCCCTAGTAACAGATTGTCTTCTTGCTTACTGACATGCCATAATATTTGGCTGAGTATGCTGCTGTGATCCATTCACCCTCTCTGTGCTCACTCTCACTTCGCTGTCCTACACCCAATTCCCACACACACCCACTTACTCTACTAGACTCCTCCATCTTTCAGTCTCATCCAGTAAAAAGCCTTCCCTCTATCTTCACTCCACACATTCCCAACTTCCAGGCATTAGACTAGGTTAGCCCTACTTGTATCCTTCATACACGTGACTGCAACCAAAACTATGACATTTCTTTCCCTAATAATACTTTTGATGCTCTACCTTCTACCACACGTAAAATCTTACCACCACCACTGTCTATATTTCTCAGATTTCAACCCCCACCAGCATAATAACCACTTCCCAAAACAGGTAAAAAGTCCTCCTTCACCATTGTCAGATCTTATCATATTACCTCTGTAGACTATTTCAACACCAAACTCATAAAAATACCATGATTCAAAAGTTTAACATCAAAGTCAAACTGAAATACAAATGGTTATTCCTCTACCCCCATTCCACCTTAACCCTAAGCGGTGACATTCACCACAACCCAGGTGCAACTCAGACTAGTACTTCACTACCCCCTCAGACTCTGCCAAACCACCACAAACTAACAGATTTGTCAGGACTAAAATGAACTCATGGAAATATGAGAAGCATTTTTAACAAAATCCCTGAAGTACATGCCTGGATAGGCCTATCACTCCCTGGCACGCTTGTAGCCACTGAAGCATGGTTGAAAAAAGAAATAAAAGATGAAATCTTACCCTCAGGTTTCTTTATCTACTGATTAGACAACATAAGTAAAAAGCTGTTGGGTGGCCATAATATGTAAGAATATTGTGCATCTATGACCATAATATACAAGTATTCCCCAATTAAAAAAATACAGAAATACTTTTAACTTTCCTTAAACTGATAGCGTACAAACGTGTGCTAATAATATGCATCTGTAACCCCCCCCCCCCCCCAAGACAACAATATCTCCACTCTAGTTAGCATCCACAGCTGGGTATCTACCAACATTCACTTCAGAACTACAGGTCTAGGGGATGTTAACATAGATTAACTTTCAGTTAACTCTGAAAATGCTTCCAGTAATGTTCACCTGTAGAATTTCACATAACTTGTCAATACATCTACAAGATATAACTCAAGTACAAGTATACAGCTAAAGTGTCTACCTTTAGATTGGATGCTTTGGCACACTGCCAAGTAACCTGAGCGATCACTTTCCAACATACCTAATCAGACACCAGGCCCAAACACTAGCAAAACACCTGGAAATCTAGCCAATTTCCAAACTGGTCCTTTCAGTAATACTCTGTGGAAGCTTAATGGGAATATACTCAACTACCACTAGATGATGCCGTTGCATAATTTAAATTCTTTCCTTAATACAGTCAATGTATATGACCCATTGAGAACAAAAAAGTCAAAACAAACCCATCCCCTATGACTGTCCAAAAATACCAAACAACTAATGAAAGCAAGGGACAAGCTTTGAAAAATATGGCTACAAAGTAGAACAACTGGTAACCTGCAACAACTTAAGACAACTGAAAAAACAAGTCAAACATCATATTAGAAGTGACAAAAAGAAAAAGTCTGCACTAAACTATAAACTTGACCATAACCTAATCTTTAGCTTTTGCGGACTTCAGTAAGAAACCTACTGAGCCCCAATAAAATCACCCAACCATCACCATTCCCCACCAACTCGGCATAGCTACACATTTTAATTCTCATTCTCATTTTCTTCAGGCAGTCAGTCACTATCTTAAGCTGACACTGCCAACCCCAACAGCAGTATCAGAAAGCCCCTTCTCATTCACACTAAAATACCTCCCTAGGTTAAACCAGCTACTGTATCCCCTCACAGCCTACCTCCAGAATACCTCAGAACTGATGCAGATGCACTAGCATTCCTGATTGAATTTTAATAAATTGCTCAATCAAATAAAAACTATGGACTGCACTTCTAGAAAAAAAATCATTTGTTTTACCACTATATGTGTCTTTTCTACACAGCTGTCTTAACAACGGGTCAGTTGCCATTGTTTCACCTCTATTAAAAAGCCTAGATAAGTGTGTCCACTCTCAACTACTTAATTTTTTCCTGCCCCCAATCATAGTATTACTACAGCATTGCTAAGTGTCATGAACACAGTTAACCAAAATAGAAACTCATAACAATCTAGTCTCAGTACTTTTTCTTGACTTATCAAAAGCATTCTATACAGTTGGCTATCAAACGTTACTACATATAGACAATCCTTCAGAGGCCTGGCAAGTACCTCTCTCCACTGATTTCAGATCTACCTCTCTGACAGGCAGCATGCCATAAAATGGCAACATGGCTACTTTCCATACCTACACACACTTGTAGCAGTTCCCCAAGGATACATATTAAGCCGACTCTTGTTCATTCTGTTTATCAGTGACCTACTTTGTTTCTTCACATGCCACAGTTGTACAAATACATTGGTAACTCTACACTCATTGTATATGTAAAAGCCTGCCTGAACTACAGCAAATTACCCAACAGTTATGCTCTTCCTTAAAAAAGGTTGCTTAGTCACTCACCTTCTCCTTTGCCCCAAGAAAACTTAACTACTGCTGTTTTCACCTAAACAATATAGTACACAAAAAATCTCTCCAACATTGCCTTAACAAATAATACAAAAATAGAATCAGACTCCACTTAACTACTGGAACTCATCATAGACACCCAGCTTAAATTTGATCATTGTATTGCACAAATGGTAAAGAAAACACCAAAACCAAGACAGCCTATACAGAACAAAACCATTCCTCACAGACAGTGCCAGTAGCAGCATTGCCTTTAACCTACCAACTTCCAGCTCTGCTATATGCATCTCCTATTCTGACAAATCTATGTTCCTGTCTAACCCAGAAACTACAATAGTGCTATAACTGAACAGCTAAATGTGTTATCTGATCTACCAAACAATCTACTGCTGTCTGGATCTCAAACGATTAAACCAGATAATACACTCATGAGCTGTCATACTTTCAATTAATAATAATCCATAAACTATTCCACAAACCAGAACAATATCCATCTCTAACATGTCTCATCTACCACTGTTCTCCTACTAGACCCTTGCATTCTGGAGAGAAAAAAGCTATTTAGTACAACTAAATCTAGCAACACAGTGGTAGACTCATTGTATTCCAGCTGTGTCTCAAAAAATGGAACTCTGTTCCTCCCTCCTTAAGAGAATGTGAACTTAAAGTCTTTCAAACCTGAGCTGAAGCAATATCTTGTACATTTATTGTTCTGCTCCTGTATCTCCCCTTGCTAAGGCCAAGCCACCTGTAACACAATATAATATACACTTCTAGCTAATAATGATACCACATGTACTGAGCCTGTGGACACTGCTAACCTGTTAGCCAACCGGTTCTGTGAAAACTTCACTCCCCTGTCCCTGCCATATGTACCCCATTACATCCCTACCACCCGTCCTCTACCTTATATCTCTAAAGACCAGGTCATGAACACCCTCTCTAAGGTCAAAAACACAGCTTCTGTGGGACCTGATAACATCCAAGGCTGTGTCCTACATGGGCTGAAACAAGAATTAGCAACACCATTGGGTACTCCTTTCAATCATAGTCTAAGTACCTGCTTCATCCCAGCAGAATGGAAATAGGCCACCGTTATCCCCTTGCACAAAGGTGGTGCTTCCACTGGCCTCGGGAACTGTAGACCTATTAGCCTGACTATCCTCATCTGCAAGGCCATGGAGCTTATCATCATGGACCTTGTCAAGAAAGATATTTGTAATCTTCAAACACTTGACCCTACTTAGTTTGAATTTGTCAGAGGGATATCATGCCTGTAGAACCTGGTGGACTTCTTCGAGAAAGTCACCAAGACCCTTGATGAGGGGAAATCTGTGCATACAGCCTACCTAGACTTAGCCAAAGCTTTGACAATATCCCCCACTTAGACATTATTGACAAACTCACCCAGCTAGTATCAACCGTTATATCCTTAGATGGGTCGCTAACTGGCTCACTGATAGAACCCATATAGTCAAAATAGGGTAATCCACCTCCAACAGCAGACCTATAACCAGTGATGTTTCACAGTGGTCAGTCCGGGGACCTCTACTGTTTGGAATCTGTTTCTCCAAAGTACAAGGAAAAACTAAAGGTCTGTGGCTGACAAATTTGCTGGTGACTGCAAACTGGGAGCGGTCATAGAATCTCCAAATGATGTCAACATCCTACAGGAGGGTCTTACACAAACAAATGATTGGTGCCAAAATCGTGGCCTTAAACTCAATGCAAAAAATGTGTTGTCATCCCTTTCAGTAAGAGCGATGTTCCTGCTAACTACCACATCAGTAACACCCCCCTAAGAACACACTCAGCGGTGAGAGACCGAGGCACACAGGTTGACAGCAACCTTACCTTTGATCACCATGTCTCCACAGTGGTAAGAAGGGCATGCTGTTTTGCTGAGGGCCCAGGTTGATAGCAGTCTGACTTTTGACCACCATGTTGCTTCCATTGTACAGAAAGCTTTCTACATGGGTCACCTCATAAGTAAGGGTAATAACTTCCTTGTATTCTTCCCTTGTAAGGCCAGTTATTTAGAACAATGCCCCCTTCAGCATGTACCTCATAAAGCACATGCAGCAGCTGGAGAAACCCCAGAGATTCCTTACCAGAAGAATCCAGGGCCTCAAACATCTACCCTACACAGATAGGCTAAAAGCCCTGTCCCTCTACTCAGTTTCATATAGACTCCTCAGAGGTGACCTCTGTCTGGCATACAAAACAATCTGAGACCCCACCTTGATGGGGACTGCTGCATATCCGCAAGTTAAGCTCCTGCCGAGTAACCCATATGCGCGACGTCAGCTTAGTCTGTGAAATTAATAGGACTTGTTGGCTGGACAGATTTGTGTCCCAGAGACTCCCCCATCTGTGGAATAGACTCCCTCTCCACATCAAGCAGAGTACCTCATTATTCCTTTTCAACCTGGATAACTGGATGGGAAACAGAAAATATATCCCTGTGATTCCACCTGTGTCCCTGCTAGACAGGGGCTTTGAGTGCTGACTTGTCTAAACATGGGCTAAACTCTTGGCTAGGTTTATAAGGGCCTCAGGGCCAATAGCCTAGAAACTTTCTATGATCATATCATAAGAAAAAAAGTTATAAATTTCCCTCTACTCTTCCCTCATCAGGCTAATAATTGAGTACAATGTCCCTTTTGGTATGTACTTTTCCAAGCACCTGCAGCAATTGGAGAGACCACAAAGGTTCCTCACAAGGAAAATTTAAGGTTTTCAGCATCTGTCTTATGAGGATTGTCTGAAAACACTGTCACTTTATTCTGTTTCATACAGACTACTCAGAGGCAATCTCTGCCTTGCATATAAGGCAATCTTTGACCATGTTTTATTGGAAATGCTGCATATCCGCAAGTCAAATGATACACAGGTTACTCGCTCTAAAGGCTTTAACTTGGTATGTGACATTAATAGAAACCTGCTGGAGGGACAGATTTGGCTCCCAGAGGTTACCTCACCTTTGAAACAGACTCCCGCTTAATACAAGCAGAGCACCTCGTTGGCCCTCTTCAGACGCAGTGTGGATGATTGGATGGATAACTGTAAATTTACCTTGGGGGTTCCACCTGTCTCCCTCTTGGACAGGGGCGATAGATGCTGATTGTGGAAATTAGGGTAAAACTTGGCTAGGCTTGAAAGGGCCCTAGGGTCATTAGCCTCGTAACCTCCTATGAAACCTATTTATATACTCCATATCTCTGTATTTCAGCTAATTCCCTGCTGTACTGAGATTGTACAGTGTTAGTACAAAAAGTTTATCTCCTCTTACTAACCACTTCTAATTATCTGTTTGTGTCCTGCCTGTATAGTTGATAATCCTTACACTGTTAGAGGTTATTCATTTTGGGGACCTGCAAAACTATCAAAAGTAAAAGCAGCAGAAATGATTTACCTATTTGCCAATGACAAATTACAAAATAACAGTGAACTTGTGTCTGTGTATGTGTCTCTGTATGTGTCTGTCTGCGTGTATCAGATTGTGCCTTCCCTCCTGATGTACTCAAGTCTATATCTGTTTCATTATGTCAGAATGTGTTCTTCACTACTGATTTATTCATGTTTGTATTTCCTACTGTGTTTCCACATAGTTTACTGCACTGTATCCTTTACGGTACTTTTGTACTGTTAGTATTGTAAATCATTGCTATTGTTTTGTGGAGTTTTTCTTCCCAGACCTTTACTGATAACTGGTTTCATGCCTATTGTCTCTTTCCTAGTAAACAAATGCATTAAATAAATAGACTGTGTGTATCGGAGAAGAAAAGTCCAGTCTTGTGGTGCTAGTGGAGCCTCAACTGATAGTGGCAAATGTTTACGTTTAAACAGGCACCTAACATTAGTACTGATTAAAGTACAAAAGTTGGTCATGGCCAAAATCATACTTGAAGAGCCTGAATCATGCATTTTTCTCATGGGAGAAAAAGCCTGAAATTCTGTAAATATGATCAGCCAATTCATCCTGGAGGAAGATGACAGCAGGTTATTCCCAAGATAGGTGAAAGTTTGGGAACACCCCCACCTACCCCCCTGGCAGCTCCTTTGAGCTCCACCATTTCCATCTCCCAAGGGGATCCATATCTCTACCCAATCATTTCCTCTAGACTATATGATATAAATGTGCCACAATAGCACAGACTCGGCAGGCTTGAATGCCACTGTGTAACACGTAGTTATCCTTCTATATCACTGTTGCAGTATTCTTCACTTTAGGGATCTCCTGCCAGAATACTAAAGCCTTTAGATCTTGTAAGCACAGTACATCACACATATGCTCCTGCTCAGGACATAGTGCATAAAGGTGACATGGATGCAGTTACCCAGAACTTTTTTGCCGTCACGATTGTCTGTCTGAGCACCCTTTGCTGTGCTGATACCTAGCCATCAGATAAGTGCCCCATTGGGGTCTTTTTTCTTTCCTACTATTGGTCTTGTTTTCTTTTAATTAGATGAAGTTCATGTCATCCAAGAAAGGAAAATGTCAGTGTGCAAGGCAGATTCTCCATAAGGATCATCACTAACACTACCTCTTTTGTTTGGGATGAATCCCACGACCACGCTTCCTCTCATTTTCACTTCCCTGCTTTGTCCTTTGGCCTCTCTACTGCCCCAAGGGCATTCACAAAATGCCTAGCTCCTGTGATTACATTTTGCTGACTCCAAGGCATTCAGATTTTTCCATATTTAGACAACCTGTTGATTCAGGCACCTTGTCCTAGTTGCCTGTTACAGGCTCTAGAGTTCAACTTCTCTCCTTCAAAGCCTGCGGTTCACCGTCAACGTCCAAAAGTCTGTCCTGATTCCATCTCAGGATCATGTGCATCTTGGCTGCAGGATTCGGATGTTGACAATGTTGGCCTCTCTTTCACCTCCAAAGGTTTTGTCCTTGACAGCTTTCTTACACTCTCTTCCTCTGCCTGCCATTCCAGCCATGGAATTTCTTTGGGACCTAGGAGGATTACCCATATGTAATGACTGCAACAGTGAATACACTTGAACATCTACATTTATGGTAAGTGTACACAACTGTACTTTGTTTGCAGTCCGGCTCTTCAGGCCTGGGATCTGGCTATCAGTTATCAGTTAACTCTTCAGGCAGTGTATATTCATTCAGAGCACCATCTGGTTACAGACTCTTTGAGCAGGTCCAAAACATAGGCTTACGAGTGGATGCTTCATAGAAACGTTTCTTGATATAGTCTATTGGTGGGGTATCGTCAGGTAGAGCCTTTTGCCTCCCCCTTGAGCACATAGCTCCCTCTCATCTATTTGTGCCATGCCATGTGGCATGGAAGACTGACATCATTTCTTTTCTTTGGAAGGGGATGTTTCTATGTGCCTTCCCTCCTCTTCCTCTACTTCCAAGAGTTATGCAGATTTAGCTGGACTCCCCAAAAATCTTGCTAGTGACTCAATTTTTGTCAAGATAGCACTGTTTCCCCCTCTTAATACATCTGGCCAGGGGCAATCACTACAAGTTACAGTACCTCACTGGTTGGACCTCCTCACACAGGGCAAGGGATCACTCTTCCATCCTCACATGTCCACTCTTCAACTGGCACTGTGGGTGATAGGGTTTTGATCCCTTTTAGGCAACTTTTGTTTTACTGAGGACGTGGTCAGGGTTTTATAGGAGGCAAGAAAACCTGCAACCAGAAAGTCTTTGTATGCCCAAATGGAAAAGAATTTGTCTGGTGCCATGCTCATAACCAGGACCCTTTTTCAGTGGGGGGGGGGGGGGTCGGTCCCTCTGGTTCTCTCCTCTTTGGTGAGCTGCTCCAGTCTGGCTTGGCCTTTCCTTATGTGAAGGCTGCTATTTCTGCCTGCCTGCCCTTGAAATCCTCCTTTGGCTTCATCTTAGGCCCCTAAGGAACCCGCTTCCTTGAGACTTTAATTTTGTTTTGGAAAAATTGTCTCAGGCTGTTTTTGAGCCTGCAGCTTCAACGTCTCTGCAGCACTGTACCAGGAAGACTGTCTTGTTGCTTGCTCTTTCTTCTGAGAGGTTTTCTGAGCTTCAGACCCCTATGGTCATGCCTCTTTTTTTATTTTTTATTTTTTACAGATACAGGGTGTCTCTTCATACTAATCCTCCTTTTATGCCCAAGATTGTTAATGAGTTGTCCTTAAATCAGACAGTACAGCTCCCTTCCTTTTTTCCTCCTCCACAGTCTGCTTTTGAGAGGGTCCTGCATATCTTGGATTTGCACAGACAACTCTGGTATTTGGATAAAACTAAGACCATTTGTAAGTCTGACCAGCTTTTTGTTTCTTTTCATCCCAAGACTTTGGGTTTAGCTGTTTCCAAGCAAACCATTTCCTCCCCGATGTCTAAGGCCATTTCCATTTGTTCTTTTCATGACAAGTTTCTGTCTACTTCAGGTAGAGCTCATTCCAGCCTGTTGCCTCCTCTGGTGCTCTTTTCAAGGGTTTAGACACTAATTCCATTCTTGAAGCTGCTGCTTGGTCGTCAGTGCATAGCTTTACTAAGCATTATAAACTAGATATGGTTTCTAGGGCCAGAGCAGGTTTTGCTAGAGCGATCCTGCATGGTTTTGTTGACGGCTCCTCAGTCTTTTGCCTCCCACTCCTTTTTTGAGCTTTTGTACTCTCCCTAAGGTGAAGAATACTGCACCAGTGATATAGAAGGATATGGTATAGTTGTGTAAAATGTTACCATAACAGTAGATGTCTTGTTCACTGTTACAGTATTTGGTCCCTCCCTACATCCCCTTTTTTTTTTTTTTGAATTTTGATTTTGTTCCCCTCATGGCCAAGGGTCCCCCTTTTCCATCTGCATTTTATCCCTTTAGATGTGCATAGCCTCTTTTTGTCATATGGAGACTGTTCTCTACTGGGGCATTTCAGTTCTAGGTAACTGCATCCGTTCCTCACCTTTATGCCCTACTTTCCTCAGTGTAGAGCATATATGTGACGTACTGCGTGTACAAGATCTAAAGGTTTTGGTAAACTGGCTGGAGGTTGGGCTATCTCTGGCAGGTGATTCCTAAGATGAAGAATACTGCAACAGTGAAGAGAAGGATATATACTGTTATGGTAAGATTTTACACAGCTGTACTTTCTCCCTTCTAGGTGTCAGTGTTATAGTGAACCCAGAGCCACCTCCTTTCCCCCAGGATGGCTGCTTACTCCCATCCTACCCAGCCAGCTCTTGCAGGAACTCAAGTCGCCTGTGCCTTAGGCGGGGCTTTATTCGTGTACACTGCAGAACTGGCTGATACTATTGGACTGCCTTCTACTGTAGGTTTAGGGAATGATATTTTTGATGAGTAGTGAAGTCTTTTTTTTGTCAGCTTCTAGTGACCATTGAGCCTCCTCCCTGCCACACACAGACACACTGAACCTGTACATTCTCCATTTGAGGGCTCAGCTTAATGGTTCAGGTTCATCTTGTTGGGAAGCATGGGTCGAGTGCCAGGATTGTTCTGTCATCCTCAGAGGCTGGTATATTTTATAGTCCTATATTCCTAACCCTACATGCCCTAGCGTACTTGCTAAGGCTGTCTGGACTAGGGGAACTACGGTGTGCATCCATTCTTGTGCCCAAAAGGCATGTATGCTGTGCCGTATGCCTAACCCACTAACTTGACATCTTTCCCTCTCTGATCCTTGAGAAATGTTGGCAAGCACCCTCCCTGTGAGTTCCGTTACTCAAACTCTGGTCACCTGGGTTGTAGTCAGGAATTTATCCCCCTTGGTCACTAGGCTGGCTTGAAGCCATATTTGATGCAACACACAACCCAAACCCCACATATTTATTCATCCATTTTTTTTCTCCAGCTTCTTTACCCATTTTCAGCAGCTCTTTAAGGTAAAGTAGTGTTTTTCATTGCCTTCAGTGCTGCGTTAATTTGATCCACCTTCTGCTGAATAAGGTTTTAGGTTATTTGTGTATGTTTTTGTGGAGTATCATGCGTGGTTTTCTACTTTATTTCTGACTTCCTTTTTACTCCTGCATAGTGTCAGTTAATATTTGATGTATTTTAATAGTGTAATTAGGGTTGTGATACAATTTGTAGGCCTATGTGTAATTTAGACAGACCTCTGTCTTTTTGGTAGTTACTACATTTTCTGATTGGTTAGTTTCAGTCATTGTTTTATTTTATTAAACATTTTCTGTTCTGATGTGAATGAATTCAATTTTTAGGGGTTGATCTGTGGGAGAAGTCTTTTTTGGGGGGTTGCTTTATGAAGTTGGTTTGTTTTTTTTTTGTTTTTTTGTTCATTGAAGAAAATGAGAGATTGCAGTCCATGTTTTACTTTCATTTTTATTTAGAATTAATGGGAGATTTGGGTTTTGGGATTTGTTTTTGGTGAGCTAGGAAGTTTTGTGGTTGTATCCATATTTTTCAGGTACAGGGAATGAGCTTTTAAGTTACTTTTCTATATACCTACCTCTCTTTCTGTCTTCTACACACACACACACACACACACACACACACACACACACACACACACACACACACACACACACACACACACACACACACACCTCTCTATATAGTGATATGCTGGTATCCCTGTAGAATAAGCAGTCTCCATCATTATGGCCACATCTTATCCAGAAAGCTCTGCTAAGCATAATTCCATTTTTTCCACCCATGTTTTGACTTTGTAACCTTCTTTGAATTAAATGTTGTAGCACATTTTGCATCTGTAAATATATATATATATTTTTAGCATATCCTTGTGTCTGTAAATTGTTTTATTCGTTTTTTTGTATGATCCTATTCACGTAGACTGTGCCTGTAAATGGTCCATTGAGATCAGTGCACTACTACTTATTTTGAGGAGAAAAATGTCTTTTTTTTTACTGAAACTGAATGCCAACTGTGTTGCAATAGACATTCATTACCATGACCAAAAGTCCTCTTCCCAGTGCATCTCTCCCAGAAGATATAAGGAAAAGAAGTTTAATTAATGACATTTTTGGATGAGAGGAGTAACAACATTGCTACTCCAAAACTGAGTCACTGAGAACTTGTTAAGAGCTGTCCCTAAACAAGCCAGTGTGTCATTCACTTCTTTAAACATTTGCACATTCTAGAGTGTAGCAAAACAAGCAGTCCAGGTATCCTGCTGTGAGGATGAAAAGCTCCAATTGTTTCATAATACTGAAGAATCAAAGCTATTTTGTGACGTATAGCTATTAAACCAGTATCTGTAATAAAATATTTCTGAATGTAACACTTGCGATTCTGTGCATTTTCCTCCAAACTCTTGAATGATAATAGTGGGAGTGAAAGATGAATATCTGTATTTTCTTGAGTCACTGAAACAACTTTTCTTCAGAGTAGATCACAAGTGCCAGTTCTCACTTCTGCCTTTTAGGTTTTTCTCATCACCAGGGCATGCACAAAATGTTTGCCTCCAGTGTAGGCATTTCTAATATCTTAAGGAATTACCACTTGTACATTACTGCATGACTGTCTTGATAGTGACATGGTTGCAAAAATAGCTGATGGAGCACTGGAATCACGTCAGCAGTTTGTTCCATGGAGTTCCCTAGCTCTGTCTGAGTGATTACACTTAGGATCAAGGAATTTTCTCCAAAGCATCACCCTTAGGCTTGCAGGACTCAGTGGCTATGGTAAAGGAGACTCTCAAGTCCCTGCACTATGTGGTTCCACAGATAATAGTGCACTTTAGGTGTATATCAGGCATTTGATGACTGGTGGGATTTGTTCTCACGCTTGCTGTTGCATACCCTTAGGAAACATGGACCGACACCAACATCAGGCCCAGCTTGAGCCTCTCACA
This sequence comes from Protopterus annectens, assembly GCF_019279795.1. Taxonomy (NCBI): domain Eukaryota; kingdom Metazoa; phylum Chordata; order Ceratodontiformes; family Protopteridae; genus Protopterus; species Protopterus annectens. The sequence continues at coordinate 1,050,695,746 of NC_056725.1, read as the reverse complement.
GCAAGTTGTGGCTCCTTCATGCAGTTTGTTTTATGCCCAAATTATTTTGTTTCACTCTCTGTTTTCCCTTCAGACATTATTATTATCACATACCTGATGAGTCCAGGCTGCTTCTCCTTCGCCTTATCTCTCAGAACTAGACCCTAGGGAAGGTTCTTCCCAACTTCTTAATATCCTGAGGTGAGGACCTGAGAACCAAGAAGATTTCCTGTCTCTTGAGATGATGAGGACAGAAACTTCTCTTTCATGTAGTTTCCTACAGATAATTCCCATGGGGAGACTGTCAGACTCAAGGATATCGCTAGGCACTGGAGTTTAGCTCCTCCTCTTGTGCCCCAGAAGAGACTTCATCATCATGTAGAAGGAAGGAGAGAGTAACTTGTGTCTGCCAAGCCCATACATGGACCCTTATTTTCTCATTTGAAGTGTGCATGCTGTTTATGCAGACCTAAATATCCTGCTTTTGCTGCCAAGAAGGTGAAAAATGTTGCTAATGCCAAGCCTCTAACCATGTGGAGTGACATGCATTTCAGATATCTCAAGGGTAACTCTTGTCTGATCTCTATAGGTTCATAGGTTCATACTAGGCTATCTGCCCTAGGGCATTTATAAGCCTAGCCAGAATGTGTTTGGCTTTCGCCACATCATTTTAAATTTATTTTGCTATGCCCTTTTTCGAGGTTAGTATACTGTGCCTCTGTCTAACAGTGACACAGAAGTGATACCCGGGGTAAACCTACAATCTCCCATCCACTCATCAAGATTCCTCTTGAAGAGAGTCAGTGAGGGACTCTGCCTAACCTGGACTGGGATTTTATTCCAGAGTGAAGGGAGCCTCTGGGTTATGAATCTGTCCCTCCAACATGTCCTATTTATTTCAGTGCTGAGGTTCAAGTCTCTCGTGCGCGTAGCTCGATGGGATTTGGATTTTCTGAGGTGCAGCATGTCCATTAATTACGGGTTGGACATGGCTTTATACGTCAGGCACAGATCGCCTCTGAACAGGCGGTATGCCACTGAGTAGAGCTGGAGTTTCTTTAACCGGGCAGCATATGGCATCTGTTTGAGCCCTTTGATCCTCTTGGTGAGGTACTTTTGGGGTCTTTCCAGTTGCTGCAGGTGTCTGGTAAGGTACATCCCAAAAGGGGCATTGTACACAATTATGGGCCTGATGAGGGATGAGTAAAGAGGCACGATGACCTCCCCTGATCTAGATGTGAATCCCTTCATGATTAGGTGGGCTATATAAAATGTTTTTCTAACCACTTTGGCCACGTGGTTGTCAAATGAGAGATTGCTATCAACTTGGGTCCCCAGGTCCCTAATTACTTCTTCTGTACTTAATGGATTACCACCTATGTGGTAATTTGTGGTAATTTGTGGGCACTTTGTTTTTGCCAAAGGGGATGACTATACACTTTTTGGCATTTAGCTTGAAGCCATGGCTCTGGCACCAGTTGTTTCTATGAGGCCCTTTTGGAGGATGCTTGTGTCGGCTGGAGAGTCGATTATGGCGCCCAGTTTGCAGTCATCTGCGAACTTGGTCAGCCACAGTCCTTCCGTGTTGGCCTGTACCTCCGAGAAATATATACCGAACAAGAGAGGTCCCAGGATTGAGCCTTGTGGGACACCACTTGTAACTGGTTTGGAGTCTGACATGGCTCCAGCAATTCTAACCATGTGGGTTCTGTCCTTGAGCCAGTTTGCAATCCATCTAGTGACATAGGGGTTTATATTTAAGCTGGTGAGCTTATCTATAATGCCCGATTGGGGTATTGTATCGAAGGCTTTTGCGAGGTCCAGGTAGGCTGTGTGGACCACCTTCCCCTCGTCAATGGCCATGGTGACTGTTTCAAAGAAATCAACCAGGTTTAAGAGGCAGGATCTGCCCTTAACAAAGCCAAACTGGGTAGGATCTAGTGTCTGTAGGTCCCCAATATCTTTATTTATGAGGTCTATAATGATCCTTTCCATAGCTTTGCAGACCAAGCTAGTGAGGCTTATGGGGCGATAGTTTCCAGGATCCGTTGAGGCACCACCCTTATGGAGAGGGACCACTGTTGCTGTACGCCACTCTTTGGGCACATATCCTGTAGTAAGGCTGAGATTGAACAGTAGTTTTATGTTTGGGTTTAGCTCTTCTTGGAGTTCATGTAGGACGCAGCCCGGGACACCGTCTGGTCCCATTGATGCTGTGTTTTTTGCTTTGGAGAGGGCGGCTCTTACCTGAGCATCTGAGATGTCAGGGGGGCAGCACTCTGCTGGGATAGATATTTGCCCTTTTGGTGGGGAGGGGGGGGGGAGAAGTTTGCACTGAACCTGTCAGCTAGGATGTTGGCAATGTCTGTGGGTTTGGTGTATTTTTTGTCATTTTGGACTAATTCTGAGCATATCTGGGAATTAACACCCAGGTTCCTAACATAACTAAAGAAAGCCTTGTGATTATCCTTAGTGTCCTGTGCAATTTTTCTCTCGAAGCTGGCCTTAGACAATTTTATGAGTGCCCGTAGTTTTTTGCTAATACTGATCAGTGATGCCTTCCCTTTTTGGGATTTTGCTCTATCATTTAGTAGCTTCCTCCGTCTATTGTATAGTTTGTTTATGGCTGGGGTCCACCAGACAGGACGTCTGCCTTTGGAGGATTGGGTCTTGGTTTTATTTGGGGTCGCATGATCCATGCATTCCAGAAGGTGTTCATAGAATGCGTTTATAAAGGATTCTGCGGTCTGGGCCGTATTTTCCACAGGCCCGGGGGCTTTGAAGGATTCCACCTCGGTTTTGAGGAGTGTGAAATTTAATTTAGAGAAGTTTTTCACTGTGGTTTTCTGGGCAGGGGGTGGGGTCGGGATGTGAATATCCAGTGAGATTAGTTTATGGTCCAATCTTACCAGTGAGGGATACACTTCTGGTCTGGAGCATAGAGTCCCCATGTTGGTGATGATCAGGTCCAGTATGTTTTCCCCTCTTGTGGGAGTGGTAACAAGTTGTTCCATAGCATTTGAGTTTATAAATTCTAGGAACCTTTGGGCTAGGGTGTTGGAGCTAGAGTAATGCTCCCAGTCTATGTTTGGGTAGTTGAAGTCACCCAATATAATGGTGTTTGGAGAGACCTTCATATTTTCCAGTGTTCTCAGTAAGGCCGAGTGGGGTTCCTGGGTTTGGGAGGGTGGTCTGTAGCAGGCTATAAACTGGAAGGCAGTTTTACCCACTGTTAGTTGCACATGGATAGTCTCTGATGCTTCTTGCTTTGCCACCAACCTGGAGGTGTGGGTATCTTTGATGAATATCGATACTCCCCCTCCTTTTGTGGTTCGGTCCAAGTTTTGGGGCCGAAAAGCATGGCATGAGGTATAACCTGGTAGTGCTGGGGTGCTCTCGGGAGCCCTGAACCAGGTTTCTGTTACTGCACAGATATCGATGTTCTCCATGCCAAGGAGAGTTTTGAGTGCGTGCATCTTGAGGTTTAGACTTCTGGCGTTGAGTAGCATTACTCTTAGTTTCTTATCCCTTGTGATACCTATGGAGGTGGGTTTGTCTTTTGAGCCTTGCCTAAAAAAGGCACTATGGGGTAGCAAGAGCCTTTGCCAATATCCGAAAGCCCAGGGGTGACAGGTGCAAGCCGTCCCTAGCGAAGCATCGTGGCTTGTCGAGCATATCATCCCAAGCTGACAGGCATTGGATCCCCTTTGAATGACACCAGTACTTAAGCCAATTGTTGAAATTGATCATCTTGTCTTCATATTGTGGCATCATTCTTGGTGAGGGTAAGATGCTACTCAAGGTCAGGGTCATACCGGCCTGGGCTACATGCTCAGAGAGCTCCTCTATGTCTCTTTTCATGTAGTCCAGGGAGGTACGTCTCAGGTCATTCACACCAGCATGGACAATGACTGAGTCATATTTGTACTTGCCTTGGAGTGACCTGAATGCTTGTGTTATGTGGCGGATCCTAGCGCCCGACAGGCTGCTCACCGTGACCCTCTCCTTGTTCAGCCTGGTGAGCGGGATGTCAGTGTGCCTGACGATAGAGTCACCTATTACAAGTGTATCAGGTGTGTTGTTTAGTCTTAAGGGCTTTGACTGTTCGGCACACTGGCTTTATGAGATGTGTGTTGCACGTGTTTTGTTTTGGGGTAGCGGTTGCTTGGGTGTCTGCTTTGGAGGTCTCTGCTGCTTAGGCAGATCTTTATTTAGAGCCTCCGAGTATGTTTTTGTGTGATTATGTGTTTGGTTTGCTGTCGTGGTAGGTCTATGTGAGACTGGAATTGTAGTGAGTGTGGTTTCCTTCTCCTCCTGACTGGTTATGCCACTACTGAGTTGAGAGAGTTTAGCCTCCAGTTTGGCTATATGGTTGCATCTCTCACATGTGTTGGAATTTGTTGGGGGGAGGAGGAGAAGGGTTGTCTGTGTACATGAGGCAGTTGTAACATTGCCTCAAGATTCCCAGATTCATCAGCTGGACTGGAGAGGAGATTGACAACTGACTTTTGGACATGCTAGAATAATATTGGGAATTCCTTTATAATTGAAAACAAGGGCCAGTGGGGAGTGAGGGTGTAGTGCTTTTAATTTTTAGTGCTGACTTATATAATTGCTTTAGTGAGCAAGTGCCAGTTAACTTAAGTGCAATGTGTTACAGGTAACTTAAATGCAAAAACGACAAACAGTAACTTTCTTTCAAGTGAAACAAGGAAATAAATAAGTACAGTAAGCAATGCAGATATCACTAGTGATCCACAGAAGCGCTGAGAAGCCGCGTATTAGGTGGAATTAGCGTTCCAGGGAAATAACAAGCAAATAAACAACAAGCATATAAACAAAGCTAGATTCAGCAGGCCTGGATCTAATCTATGCTACAGCAAACAAGGTGTACCAGTTTCAGTAAGATACAGTTCAGATATTCAGGCACTATAAACCTTTAACCAGAAATTCCCAGCTCAGAAGGGCAGAGTCCAGCCTCTTCTCCCACAAGAGTGCAGACCACGAACCTTCTTAATGTAAAATAACTGGCCTGAAGCCCAAGTGCTTAAACCAGAACTAATACACCAGAACTAATACACTTTAAGAATAACAGACACTGGGCTCTCAATCAGCAGTTCCCATCTTAGAAGGATGAAAGCTACCTGTCCTGCCACCACAGTGCATGCCACAAACCTTCCTAATGTAAAACAACTGGTCTGAAGCCCAAGTGCTTAATCCAAAAGACTTAGAATGATAGCTACACTTTAATCAAGTTACTACCAAGCAGTAATAAATACAATTGAATACTTTAGAGAATGCCTGGATTAGTGCTCAAGTTACACAAACAAAGCTAGATCCAGCAGGCCCGAATCCAGTCTATGCCGCAGCAAACAAGGCGCACCAACTTCAGTAAGAAGCAGTTCAGATATGCATGCACTATAAGCCTTTAACCAGAAATTCCCAGCTCAGAAGGGCAGAGTCCAGCCTCTCCTCCCACAAGAGTGCAGACCACAAACCCTCTTAATGTAAAATAACTGGCCTGAAAGCCCAAGTGCTTAAACCAGAATTAATACACTTTTAGAATAGCAGACACTGAGTCCTCAATCAGCAGTTCCCAACCTAGAAGGATGTAAGCTACCTGTTCTGCCACTACAGTGCAGACCACAAACCCTCTCAGTGCAAAACAACTGGTCCGAAGCCCAAGTGTTTAAACCAAAAGGCTTAGAATGAGTTACACCAAGCAGTAATAAATACAGTTGAGTACTTTTAAGATGATGCAAAAGTAAAATAAAGTAGGTAGAAACACAAGTACAGTAAAAGCAGATGAAATTTTTTTTTTTCCTGAACAAGTGCTGAGATCAAAGATTTGAGTGCTGAAACTAGAAAACTGGCTAGTTATAAGAAAAAAAACTAAGATAGAAGGCTTCCCTCCAACACAGAAGGGCTTGGGGGCTCAGAAGCCTACAAATAGTCTATACCACTTAACAGGAAAGGCAGGAAACAAGCTTAAATTTTTTTTCTGTTTCCCAGATGCTCTCTTTGTACACAGTAGGAGTGCCTGAAATCAGAATATGATCTCACTGCACTCAGTTGAGTGAGCAAATGAGATGGGCCCAGAAGGAGTATCCAAACACAAATTTACAAGAGGGGCGGGCAGTTTCAAGGCCACTAAGATTAACACCAAAACAAAAACAGGGAGGGTGGGTGGGACTAACTGAAGAGCAGAGTCAAAACTTCCAGTTCAGTTAATATTCCTGCAACACAGTTAAAATCAATTTAAATACTGTATTTTTGGAAAAAAAAGTGCAGATAAAGGTACTTAAATTCTCTTATACGTCCAATTGAATACAGCTAGTTCTTAGCCGGCCAAAGCTGAGGTTTTTAAGCAGAAAATATTTCACACTGTACCACTTAAATAGGCAAGGACAGGAAATCAAAGAATGTGGCTACCCCCACACCTGTAATTACTAGCAAATAACAAAATTCAGCAAACACTGACTAACTTCCAGTTCAGTTAATATTCCTGCAACACAGTTAAAATCAATTTAAATACTGTATTTTTGGGAAAAAAAAAAGTCCCAGAGACCATGTCACACTTCCATCTGATAAGGAGTTTTAATGATTTGGATTTGGCTGGCAGAAAGGTTTTCAACTCTACAGGTTTGCAGTGTTCTTCAACTGTTTGGCTTGCCATCACAGATTCTAGTTCTTTCTAATAGTTAAAGCATTGAAAAAGCTGCCATAACTTCTCTTTGAGAATCCCAATGGTTAATTTGACCGAATGATAAAATTCATGTATGCAGTGGGGTGGAGTAAGACACTACACCTCTCACTCGTCTGCTGGTTTATTGTTTTAACTGAGGCAGCCCCCCCCCCCCCCCCGGGGGGAAAGGGCATATCCTTTGCCAAAGCTTGTGTGACTCACTTAAAATCCCATTTCGCTCTTTTACATTCATCATTTTGTTCAGTTTTATCAGCAGCAGAAGCACTGTTCTAAATGGGGAGCTAATAGATCTTGCAAATTCTGGGTTCCTTTAGGGCATGCTGTAGCAGGAATGAGAATAGAATGAGCTTTACTTTTGTAGCATCAATAGTAGTTTTTCACATAGACTTCATTAATTTTCATTATACAGGTGCTGTGATTAAAACAACAGGCTCCTATTAGAATGAGCTTAGACAGACCAATTTGGATGACCCATTCTGTGGTAATGACTTCTTTGGCCAGCCCCACACCTCTCAACTGTTGCTGATTTTGCCTCGTATTTTTGCTGTGTCCCTCATAAATTTTGGATTTTCTGGTAAATCACTGAAGGAATATATAGTTGATTAGTAGTACAGGACATTAAGAGATTTATATTACCTTATTGTTCATAAAATGCATGTTCGTGTAAAATACCGTTCTATTAATATTTTAATTGAATTAAAGTAATATTTAACAGTTCATACTTTTGGGCTTCTCACTTTCAGAAATGAAATATTTCTGTAAAGCTGAATCTGAAAGGTGTTCACATTCTTTTAATAGTTGTAGCCACCACTGTCTTCCAAGAGGCTGTTACTTCCCCTTCCTTTTTAGAATATTGTTAAACAAAACCTTCCCAATCTTTATTATCCTTTTCCCACCTAGCTTCTACATTTTCAGAGGAATGGTATCTGTTCCTGGAGACTTCCCAGTAGGTTGATTGTATATAACTGTTTTATTTCAAGTCTTAGCTATTAATTGTTGAGCTTCATCATTCTCTAAACTTGGCATATCTAAGTCTTCCATAAAGCTTTCCATTTGTGTCTTTTCTTGGGTTTCCCATTACTCTGCTTTATGCACATTTTAATAAAGTTTGTAAAAATATCTCTGATACCTGAATATTGTTTCTGATTACTTTTATTGTCATATGTTCTTTAACTCTGGTTACAACTGTTTCTACTTTGTTGCCTAAGTTGTTATACTAAAAGTTTTTAAGCTCAAGAGTTATCAAAAGTAGTTGCTTTACAGCAGACTTTCTAAATCCATGCATATTGTCCAATTACCTCCTCACTTTTTTCTTTAGTACTCTGCATGCACTCATTCTCATGTTCTGTGAGATTCCCCTGCTTCTGCAATTCGTTAACCTTTGTCAACTTCTGTAAATAATACTTCCTTCCCACATCTTTCTCCTTTATTTCAACCTTACTATTAAATTCCATTTTCGTTTTATGTCACTCGCTAGCTATCTTCCCTAATAACAGTTTGGACAGTAAGCTATCTTCCCTAATAACAGTTTGGACAGTAAGCTATCTTCCCTAATAACAGTTGGACAGTACCCACTAACCATCCCTTTAAAATTGCTCTGTTCTTAGCAGTTAAGTGGAAAATGTCAAGTGTCTCATATTTTCAGCATTACTTTACAGCTTTATTTTAGTCTTTATTGGTGCATGATCTGATGCAGTTTTTGGTTAGGTCTTAGTACTTTCACTTAAATACACTTACTGCTTTGAAATATAATTTCTATTCTTCCATAACAAACTTAGCTCTCAACCTTCCATGTCCAAAATGAGGAACATTAGCCCTCATAATGTGGAACAAATGGGTAAAATGTGGAACACATACTAATGGGTTACTAACAACTTCAACTAGGAAGGTCATAGGATGGGTAAAATTTGCTGGTTTTACTTATACAGAAGATCTTTTAATGAATTAATATGATTCATTTCTATTTACAATGGGTTTCACTTATAAAAATTTCCTGACAATGAATGTGTGACATAGTCTTTCAGTGTGGAACTTTCAGGGAACTTCGAGGAACATGAACTTTTTAAGACCCCAAATGAGGTACGTTCCTCATAATGAGGTACACTTGAGAGGTATGATAACAAATGTCCTCGTGCATTTCTTACGAAATCTACAATCTTTTATCATTTTCCCTTTTGTGTCTCCGATACATCATCAGTATTGCCAGTCAGTTGCCAGTGGGGTTTATGATTACAGTTCTTCCATAAGTTTAATGCAATCAACAAACTTCAAGTCTTTGTCATCCATTTCCTCTTGCAGAGCTCCAGTTCATATATCTAAACCACATATAGAAGGTGTGATGCTTTGTAGTTCTCCAACTTAGTTATTAATTTCACTTTTTCGCTGGTCTTATTCCTGATCATGTTAATCTCCTAACACCAACAGTCTCTGATTTGAGTCTTGGGTACCCCTGATTCTTCTGGTCAGCTCCTAGGCTTTTTTATGTTGCTCAAGTGTTTTTGCTTTGGAATAATGGAAAAGGTTTCCACTGGCAAAATCTGTGCAGGGGCTTTCTTACTGTCAGAACATTGAAAAGTAGAGTTCCATTTGGCTTCCTGGTTTGGTGTTTGTTGGCTCAACTTTATTTCCTCCATAGCCTGTTCTGCATCTAAAAATGTCTGATTCTTCAAGGGAAAAAATATTCTGACGACAGATGGATACAGAAATATGAGTCTTGCATCTGCCTTTCAATGTCCCCTGAATGACAAACTTGCTTCTCCTCTGCATAGTGTATAGAAAATAATAATTTTTCTGTAGACATTCTGGTGTTGACACTTTTTTCTGTCACAATTTTGTGAGGAGAAGCTCTTTCTGCCGGTATGGTAGAATTTTTTACTAATGTAGGTCCTGACCGCATTCTAATGGCCTAGTCTGGAATATGTGTGATACTGTCTCTGAACTAAGAAATCCTGCTATGGAACACTAGTTTAGTTGCTTATTTGTACTTTGATAAGATTAATGTAGTGTATTCCTTCCTGTTTTTATTTTGTACCAACAAATCTTGGGATGTGAAGTTGTTCTGTCTCGCCTTTATTCTCAGTGATGGGTTCGGAGCCGATCCTCGGCTCCAACTCAGCCAAATGCAAAAGCTTGAGGTCTTCAACCAGCTCGTGGCCTACACCCTATCCCATGATGCACTGGTGCATCCCTCGGATCCCATTTGCTGCTGCAGCAGATCGGGTGTTTCACCAGCTCTGGCCAGTGAATATAAGTATTTTTCTCAAGTTTAATATCTTTTTCTAAATATTTTATCTTTTATATAGTTGTTAAAGGTTAGTTTAACTAACACCTTTCTCTCTCTCTCTCTCTCTCTTTTGTGGCCGTTTTTATTAGGCCTAGTTTAACTCCCTTTTCCCATTTATTCTAAACATTGATAGTTATAGCTTTCACTATATATCTGTACATGATATGTTTATTGTTAGTAGTATAAAAGGCTTAGATATAGTTTTTTGGGAGCCCGTTTTTTTTTTTTTATTTAGGGCCATTTCTTCTTTAATATATAGCCTGTTTCAATTAGAAGGCTTTAAGGACTGTCTATAGTAGTTTAGTGTGATTATTGTTTTTGTAGGATTGCTGATATGTCTCAGGAGAAGTCCAAGTGTAGTTTCAAAAAATGCCCAAGTGTGGGCAGATGATGTCCATCACTGATGGACAGTTGGACTGCATATATTGTTTGGGGGAGTGGGGGAGGTTCACCTCCAAGAAAATTGTTCTATATACCACTTGTTCAGTACTAGGGTGCTGTATGAAAGAAAAAGTAAACTGATAGCTAGAGGACTGGTTAAGTCTTCCTTTCAGGACTCATTAGATAAGGGGCAAGACCCAAGAAATGCATTAAAACTCTTCCAAGTCGTCTTCTGGATCGAAGCCGAAGACAAGCTCATCGACTCCAAAAACATCGGACAGACCATCTATCTCGGCAACACAAGATGTTCTTCGTGTTTCACTGTTGCAGTCATCACATTTGGGTTATCTACTTGCAGGTAGCCCTCAGTTGGCCTGATTATCAAAGTCTTGGGTCCTGCGTCAGTTGCTGTCTCATCTTCCATGAGGTCAGGTAGTCAGGGGGTATAAAGCATGCAGCCGACCCCATTTTATCAGTCTTTCTTGCCGTGCGGTGCCCAAAGCAGAAGCAGTTTGCAAGTGCCGGTCGGCCGACTCCTGAAATTTTCATTTTCGATTTTCAGATCCAAAGTCTTCAACTAAGTTAAGTACCCCATTGGGGATCTTTTTTCTTGCTCTAAACCAATGTCCGTAAAAGTTAACAATTGTATTTCTTGTGGAAAGCAAATATCTCATAAAGATTTTCATTCATACTGCATTCCTTGCCTAGTAGGGTTGCCACCTTTTCAGCGGGCCAAAGTGGGACATGGCCAATATGACACTGGCCACACCCTCTACCATGACATCACCACAGGAGCGGTGAAGGAGATGCTGTTATGGGTACGACGGATGGCTGCTGGAGTGGCTAGCTAGCTGGCTGCTGGAGTGGCTAGCTAGCTGGCTGCTGGAGTGGCTGGTTGGCTGGCTGCTGGATTGGCTGGTTGCTGGAGTGGCTAGCTGACTGGCTGGCCAGCTGCTGGAGCCTGCTAACTTATAGACCATTCATTTTTTTCACTGCAAGTAAAATGCAACATAATTAATAAAATAAAAACTTCCAAACTGCTGTGATTATTAACTGTGCTCTGACTCATTAGGACAAAAGGTATCTAAACCTGCAAATGACTTAATAATAAATATTAGATAACATAAAGTGTTAAGTGTTCTTGTTAGTAAATTATCAATGTCGGTTGTTAGCAAAAGGCCTGATTTAGCATGGGAGACTGAAGGCAGCATTTCAAGTCGGCTATGAGTTCAGTATTTTTGTATATTCACTCCTCTTTTCAGGTTGAAGTTAGCATGCATTTTACAGTGACTGATGGTATTTTCCATAGACCCCGCCCCCATACTAATGCATGATTATCATCAAAAAGGTCACGTTCATTTTGTGTTTGAACTCCTGGCCGTGATCTTTGCAGGGCTCTTCCTGCCCCAATCCCCACCCCTTTCATGAATTGCAGCCAATTGCTGCACGAATTACAGCACCCGGACCTAACAGGCAGCAGCTTTGCCTGCAGGTCTGGGCTGGTGACGTAACTGAATTGCCGTGGAAAAGCCGGAAGTAATTGCGGCTTTTCCACGGCAATTCAGTCCAATTGAAAAGAGAGACTTTTCAAGTCCCACTACTTTCCACAGCAGGCAACGGGATGAGGCAGCTCAACCCGTGAGTGTCCCGCTGACAACGGGACTGGTGGCAATCTTATTGCCTAGGCCTCGATGTACCTCGCTGTCAGTTTTGTGCTTTATTCAAACCTCGAACTATTCATCATCGGTTAATTTTTGCATCTAAATATTTTGGTACTCTGTTCAATTATCCAGAAATGGCTTTGGTAAGCCACCCGACTACCGACATTCTGAAAAAACGCAAAGATAAAGACAGAGACAGACCGCATAGGTCCAAAGCTGCCGACGACGCTTCTCCTAAGCTAGTCACCAGTTCACCGGTACTCAGTGAGGCACTTTTGCAGCTCCTGATACCTGCTACTTCAGATTCCCAGGCCTGTACTGAGACCCAGTCGGAGTCCGGTATCCCGCAAGATGCTTCTTTGACTGTGGAACCTGTGGATGTCTCTACCTTGGATGGGTCTGAAGCCACTGTGCAGGCACTGGCTTTTGAGGGTGTATTCAGGCGTACTGACTTGTATATTAAACCAATGACAACTTCTTCAAGGCCTAAAACTCGATCCATGCCTAGAAAACCGACACCCAGACCACATGGTCAGGCCCCTATGCCTAAAAAACAAATGGTAAGAATGGCTGAAGACCTTATTACTCTAATCAGGGGAAGCCACCCTTCTCCCTCTAAGAGACCTAGGACTGGTTTTCCTTCTGATTCTTCTGATCAGGATTCTGAAATTTCTGATGTTCTTCATCTCACATTGCTGCAGTCCTTATACTTGGGTAGTCCGCTGTCCTCGGTCGGCCCGAATATCAAAGTATAAGGCTGACGTCGGTCAAGGTGCATTTGACTGACATCAGGACGTCAGGGTACAAATGCGCATGACCGACGTCATATCCTCAGTCTTTTTTGCCGCATGGTCCGATGCAGAAGCAGCATTGCAAGTGCCGGTTGGCGTTCTGAAATTTTTCGATTTCGGAGTTTCAGACCGAGTCAAAGTTGGCTAAGTACCCGTGGGGAATATTTTAGTTTTTCTTGCCTCAGTGGTTTACCGGATGTCAGAAAAAGTGAATAATTGTATTTCTTGTGGGAAACAGATACCGCATAGAGACTATCATACTTTGTGTATTCCTTGTTTAGGGCCTGAGCACGACGTTGTTGGGTGTCGCTCTTGTGCTAGATTCAATAAGCGCACTATAAAGAGAAGGTTGGATTGTGCCAGGTTAGTCTTCGGGAAGCGGTGCAATTATAAAATGCCGTCGGATGCTCCGACGCCCGCTTCTTCGAAGAAGCGCAAGGACAAAGCAGTTAAGCCTAGGCTAGAAGAACCGTCCGTACCGGACGCCGGTTCTTTAGAGGTGTCGGTGGAGCCGGTGGTTCCACCGGAGGTTTCTTTGGGATCCCAGGGAGAGACTTTGTTATTGCAGGATGTGGCCTCTCAGGAGGCAGGTCAGGCTGAAGGGGCTTCTCAGGTTACTATACTCCCTCCCTTCCTAGGGTGGTTAGGCCCTCTCCTTCTGTTTCCAAGGCTTCTCCCAGAGGCAGGCCAGGTTTAGCTTCAGTTGGTGTCACCCCTAGTTCTTCAGGAACTCTGCCCAAGAAGCATATGCTTAAAATGGCAGAAGATTTGATTACTTTGATTAGGGGTTCTTTGCCCCCTCCTGATAAGAGACCTAGGGTGGAGCCTGAGCTAGGGAGTTTTGAGCAGGCTTCGGATGTTTCAGAGTCTTCGGCTGAAGACTTGCAGGAGTATTCTCCTTATTCTGATTCTGATGTGGATGATTCTACTCCTTCTGCTTCTCCTCCTGAGGATTTTTCTTTTTCAGAAACTCTTCATTCCATGAGGGAGCATTTTAAGTGGGAAGGTCAGGACTTCTCTGATTCCAGGAAAAGGCTTAGGGAGTTTTTGTTTTTACCCCAGCATAGGCCTTTGGCTATACCTCCTGTTTTGGATGTGTTGGAAGATGTTTTACAGAGGCTTCTCTTAATCCTGATTCTTTGCCTCCTGCTCCTGTTAAACCGGATAGGTATTACAGGGTGCCTGAAGCTCATAAGTATCTTTTTAAGAGTCCTAGGGCAGACCCAGAAACTGTTAGTCAGGGGCCTAAAGGTGTTAAGGCTTCTGTTGTCAAGAATCCGGTTCCTACAGATAAAGAGGCCAGGGCTTTGGATAGATGGGGAAAGAAAGTTTATACTTCTTCCACTCTAGCTATGAGGGCTTTGAATTGCCAGTTCCACATGTTGAAATACCAAAACTATCTCCTTTCACAATTGAAGTCTAAGGTTGATGCTCTGGCGGAAGGTATTGATTGTAAAGAGTTACAAGATTTAGTACATGTTTCTGAGCAGGTGGGTAAGCATTCTTTGCAATGTGGTTTTGATGCTGTACAGGCCTCGTCTAGGGTGGCTGCCACTGGGTCAGTTCTTCGCAGGCACGCCTGGCTGAGGGATCAGAATTTATCTGACCATGTTAAAACAAGGATTTTAGATGCTCCTTTACAATCTGATGTGTTGTTTGGTTCTCCTGTTGAGGCAGTTTTAAAGAAAATGGAGGACAAGGCTAAGTCTATGCAGACTGTTAAAGATTTTTTGCAGGTTCAGCCTCCAAAGTTTAGTAGAAATTGGCCTACTAAGGGGTGGACTTATCCTTCTTATGATTCCCAGTCTAGGGGTAGATCTAGACGTGGTAGGGGCAGAGCTCAGGGCTCTTTCAGGCCTAGAACAGGGAGTTCTCCTGCACAGTCTTCGGGTGAGGGCAGGGGTCAGTCCTTTCGTAAACAGACCCAATGACCTACCTTTTCAGCTGCCAGAGCCTTCTCGTCTGGCAGCACCTTTGGGAGGAAGGTTGGCACTTTTCAAAGAAAATTGGAGTTTAATTACCCAAGACAGATGGGTATTGGATATCATACACCACGGTTACAGGTTTTATTTCCATACCTTGCCTCCTTTCAAAGGCATGCCAGACGTTCCTCCTCAACAAAGAATAGAGGCTCACAAGCAAATTTCTCTGTTACTCCAAATAGGGGCCATTCAGCCGGTCCCTATGCCAGAAGTGGGCCTAGGATTTTATTCTCGCCTGTTCCTAGTACCAAAGAAAGGGAACACGTGGAGACCAATTTTGGACTTATCTATCCTCAACACTTATCTGGACATTCCCAAGTTCAAAATGTTGACGTTACAGCAGCTTTTACCTCTGCTGGGCAAAGATCATTGGATGGTAACTTTGGATCTCAAGGAGGCTTATCTTCATGTTCCTATCAGACTGAGTTGCAGGAAGTATCTGCGTTTTCGAGCTGGGACTTCTCATTATCAGTTCTCTGCATTGCCCTTTGGCTTATCTACTGCCCAGAGTGTTCACGAAAGTTCTGGCTCCAGTGATAGCTTTCCTCAGGTTAAAAGGAATACAGATCTATCCTTATTTGGACGATTGCCTGATTCTGGCTCAAGGAAGGGACGAGCTTCTTCATCATTTGGATTATGTGATAGCAGTGCTAAGATGCCTGGGGTATTCTGTGACCGAAATAAAGTCCAGTCTAGTACCCTCTCAGGACATGTGCTTTCTGGGTGTGAGACTGAATACAGCATCCCAGATGGCTTTTTGACCCCGGACAAACAAAAGAATCTTTCCCTTTACTTTCATCAGTTGTCTCATCAGTCCAGGCTGACTGCAAGGACAGTCCTTCAAGCCTTGGGGTTCATGGCATCTTGTATTCTGGTGCTTCCCAATGCCAAACTGCATATGAGGAAGCTACAATGGTATCTCAAAAATGTATGGACACAGCACTGCCAGGATTTGGACACTGTCATTCAAATAATACCTTGCATTCAAAAGGAATTGTTGTGGTGGGCTCAGGAATGTCACCTAAACAAGGGACTCTCTGTGACCCGGCCAGAGGCGAGTCAGATTCTAACGACAGATGCCTCAGACAAAGCTTGGGGAGCTCATCTGAATGGAAAGTGGATACAAGACAAGTGGCCT
Source organism: Protopterus annectens (assembly GCF_019279795.1). Lineage (NCBI taxonomy): Eukaryota > Metazoa > Chordata > Ceratodontiformes > Protopteridae > Protopterus > Protopterus annectens. The sequence goes on along the minus strand of NC_056725.1, from coordinate 1,050,679,825 downwards.
GCCAGACTACAACATCTACATATCAACTTGAAAGAGATGTTAGCAGTCCAGTTTGCATTAATAGCTTTCAAGGATTTACTTCTTCCAGGGCAGGTGTTGATTCTAACAGACAACACAACTGTCATGTGGTACATCAACAAGCAAGGCGGAACACATTCTTATCCTCTATGCAGGCAAGCAATGATTTTGTGGGAGACTGCTCTCAGTTTACAGCTAAATCTTCAGGCAAGGTTTCTGCCGGAGCACAGAACTCCTTAGCAGATGTGTTGAGCAGACAAATTATGGATCCCCACGAGTGGAAATTGGATCCTCATGTATTTCAGAAATTGACAGTGTCATGGGGAACTCCAGACATAGATCTGTTCGCTTCTCCACTAAACCACCAGCTGCCAAAGTTTTGCACAAAAGGTTTCATCCCACAGCTTGGAAAGTGGATGCTCTTTCTTTCAATTGGAGCAATCTTCATGTGTATGCCTTTCCGCCTCTGCCTCTCCTCCCAAAGGTACTACTGAAGGCCAGACAAGACAAGCCAAGGATGATTTTGATAGCTCCAGATTGGCCTCGACAGCATTGGTACCCATTACTGAGAAGCCTGGTACGGAAGCCTCCATGGCCTTTGCCTTCGATTCCACACCTGTTGTCTCAGGAGGACAGTCATTTGCTCAATGTCAAGCTTCACTCTCTGCACCTAACAGCCTGGCATATTCTGTTTTGAACCATAGTGGGCCTCCACTTCCACAGCAAGTTTTGAATGTTATTTTGGAAGCTAGAAGGCCTAGTACAAGGAAAGTGTACGCAGATAAATGGAAGAGATTTTTATTTTGGAGTGCAGCAAAGGATTTTGATGTTTCTGAGCCTAATTTAAGTGTGGCTGTTCAATATCTTACTGAGTTACTGGACAAAGGTTTGTCCTTCTCTTCTATTAAGGTTCATGCTGCAGCAATTTCGGCTCACTATGATTGTGACCCACCATTGTTTTCTCATCCTTTGTTCAAGCAATTTCTTAGAGGGGCAAAGAATATAAGACCCCACGAAGAGCTCCTACTCCTGCTTGGGATCTCAATTTTGTGTTGGAGAAACTCACTCTACAACCTTTTGAGCCTGCAGCTACTACTGAATTAAAGTTTTTATCATGGAAGACTGCTTTTTTGTTGGCTATTACCTCTGCAAGTAGGGTTTCTGAGTTGCAGGCCCTTATGGCGGTTGAGCCTTTCTTAATTTTCCATAAGGATAGGGTATCTTTACGAACTAATCCTTCCTTTATGCCTAAAGTGGTTTCTAGTGTGGCTTTAAACCAAACTATTCATTTGCCTACTTTTTATGCAAATCCCCAAAATAAAGGGGAAAAGATTTTGCACACTTTAGATGTACACAGGCAGTTGCGATATTATTTGGACAGAACTAAAGGGTTCAGGCAGTCTCAGCAGTTATTTGTTTCTTTTGCTTTGAGTTCTCAGGGCAAGCCTGTGTCAAAACAAACTATTTCTAAGTGGATTGGGTTTTGCATTGCTTTCTGTTATTCCCATCATGGCAAGGAGATTCCAGCTGGGATTAGGCCTCATTTCACTAGGGCTACTGCCACTTCGACAGCTTTTTTGAGGGGGGTGGCAACTAAGGATATTTTGGAGGCAGCTACTTGGAGTTCAGTGCATACTTTCTCTAGGCATTATCACCTACCACTTTACTCTAAATCCAGGGCTGGTTTTGCCACTGCTGTTTTGCAGGGCATTTTGGCAGCTCCTGCTTCCTTATAGTTTGGCCATCCTCCCTTACCTCTGCTTTGGGATTCTACCCAAGTGTAAGGACTGCAGCAATGTGAGATGAAGAACATAGTACAGTTTTGTACCTACCATAAATGTAGATGTTCGAAGATCCACATTGCTGCAGTCCAATTTACCCTCCCTCCTTCCCCTCTGTAGTTAGAGGTGGTTGTGTGGGTTGGGTTGTCAATAGGGTGTATATTGTATATATTGTACATATTTTTAGTGCTAGGATGGTTGGTTGTTTGTTTGCTGTCTTTTGGTTTTGACCTTTATTTTTAGGGTCTTCTGACATCTGGGGCAAGAAAAGACTGAGGATATGACGTCAGTCATGCGCATTTGTACCCTGACGTCCTGATGTCAGTCAAATGCGCCTTGACCGACGTCAGCCTTATACTTTGATATTCGGGCCGACCGAGGACAGCGGACTACCCAAGTGTAAGGACTGCAGCAATGTGGATCTTCGAACATCTACATTTATGGTAGGTACAAAACTGTACTTTTTCTCTAATGACCAGGAGTTGCCCTTACCTACCTATGAGAATTCTGATGCAGAGGACTCCATTCCCTCTGCTTCCTCTCCAGAGGATTTCTCTTTTGGTGAAACCTTGCATACTCTTAGGGAGCATTTCCGCTGGGAAAGCCAGGATTACTCTGACTGCAAAAAGAGGCTTGGGGAATTCTTACTCCTACCTCAACACAGGCCTTTAGCTATCCCTCCTGTACTGGACATTGTAGATGATACCTTCTCGGAATCTAGCCTGGCCCCTGACACTTTACCTCCAGCTCCCAGGAAACCTGACAGTTGTTACAGGTACCTGACTCTCACAAGTTCCTCTTTAAGGACCCTACTGCGGATCATGAGACCATTTTACAGGGGCCCAAAGGCATTAAGGCTACTACTGCCAAAAACCCTACCCCCTCTGATAGAGATTCCAGGGCCCTGGATAGATGGGGTAAGAAGGTATACACTTCTGCAACTTTGGCCATTAGGGCTTTAAACTGCCAGTTTCATATGTTAAAGTATCAGCAGCATATTATTGGACTGCTTAAACAGAAAATGATGTTGATTCCTGACTGTGCTGAAAATAAAGAATTACAGGATTTAATGCATTCTGCTGAACAGGTTGGAAAACATACTTTGCAATATGGTTTTGATTCATTAGAGGCATCTTGCAGGGCTGCTGTCACTGGGTCTGTACTTAGAAGGCATGCTTGGCTTAAGGAGCAGTCTTTGCCAGATCATGTTAAAGCTAAATTACTGGATGCTCCCTTAAACCAAGACTGCCTGTTTGGCAACAAGGCAGAAGAAATACTTAAAAAGATGGAGGAAAAAGCTAAATTTATGCAAACTGTTAAAGATTTCCTGCAAGTACAGCCTCCCAGATTTAGTCGGCATTGGCCTTCTAAGAACTGGTCCTTTCCTGCTTCTTCCAGGCCTTCTCAGTCCAAACCCAGAACCAGCAGAACACCCAGGCTTCAGTCACAAAGTACTCACAGGCCTAAGCAGTGGGGGGCTCACACTTCCAAAGCTGGGAATAGTAAGACACTCCCCTATGGTAAATTGTCACAATGACTTAACTTTAAACCTTCCAAGCCCTGCTCATCTGACTGTTCCTTTAGGGGGAAAGATTGTCCTGCATGCAAAAAGCTGGGAAATCATTACCCAAGACAAATGGGTTTTAACTATAGTTTCCCAATATACAAATTCCACTTCCACTCCTTACCATCCCCAAACGGTTGGCCAGACCTACCCCCAAACCAGTGGGCAGAGGCTCAAAAGCAAGTTCTCTCTCTTCTAAGCATCAGGGCTATTCAACCTGTCCTACAAGAAGAATGGGGGCAAGGTTTCTACTCGACTTTTTCTGGTACCCAGAAAAGACCATTCCTGGCATCCTATCCTGGACCTGCCTATCCTAAACACTTTTTTTGGAAATCCCAAAATTCAAAATGCTAACTCTACATCAGCTGCTTCCCATGCTGGGAAAAATGCCTGTTTGGCAACACTGGATTTAAAGGAAGCCTACCTGCACATCCCAATAAGGGAATCTTGCAGAAGATGCCTACGCTTCAGAGCAGGCTACGTGCACTATCAGTTCTCTGCATTGCCCTTTGACTTGTCTACTGCACCCAGGGTATTCACAAAGTGCCTAGCTCCAGTCATTGCATTTTGCAGGCAAAGAAATATCCAAATATACCCATACCTGGACGATTGTCTAATTCAGGCAGAAAGCCAGGACATACTATTAAATAATTTGGCATTTGTAAAGAAATTGCTAAAGTCTCTGGGGTACACTATAAACGAAAGGAAATCACGTCTAGTACCCTGCCAAAAAAATTGTATTCCTGGGAGCAAGTTTGAATACAACTTCCCAGATGGCCTACATCATGCCAGAGAAACAAGTTCATTTGACAGCCTACTTCAAACTACTAGCCACAAAAACCCAGCTATCTGCAAGGAAAATACTGCAAGCCCTGGGGTTCATGGCCTCTTGCATTCTACTAATTCCATAGGCAAGCCTGCATATGAGGAAACTACAGTGGTATCTAAAAAGTGGTGTCAACATTCTCAGGACCTAGAATCAATGATTCCTATCATACCTTGTCTAAAGATAGAGTTCCTTTGGTGAGCAGAGGTCTGCCACCTAAACTCTACCCCCTGCCGCCCAAACCCTAACAGACGCATCAGACTATGCATGGGGGGGGCTCACTTGGCAGGGCGGTGCATTCGGGGCAAATGGAACCCGAGTCAAATGCACCTGCATATCAATCAAAAAGAAATGTTAGCTATACAGAATGATCTGACAGCCTTCAAGGACCACATTCTTCCAAGACAATTATTGGTAAAGCCGAGCAACACCACGGTTATGTGGTATATAAACAAGCAAGGGGGAACCCAGTCATACCCTCTCTGCAGACTAGCCATGGTTCTGTGGAACACAGTCTTGAGCTACCATGGGCAACTACAAGTTCAATTCCTGCCAGGCAAGGTAAATACATTGGCAGATGACCTAAGCAGAAATCTCATGGACCCACATGAGTGGAAACTGGAACCAGAGATATTCAACTTGTTGAGAAACAAATGGGGGAGCCCAGAGATAGCCCTGTTTCCCTCCCCTCAAAACTACCAGTTGGACACATTCTGCACAAGGACTCCCCACAGACAAGCTTGGAAAGTGGATGCCCTGTCCTTCACCTGGAAAAACCTATCAGTTTATACCTTTCCCCCTATGCCTCTCCTCTCCTCAGTAAAGTGCTACTAAAGATCAAACAGGACAAACCAAGGACCATTCTGATTGCACCTGACTGGCCATGCCAACACTGGGTACCCCCACTTGCGCAGTGTGTCACTGCTGGAACCATGGCACCTGCCTCAGACCCCTGCCCCAGCAGGAGGTCCAGATTCTGCACCCACAGCTTCAAACTCTGAACCTTGCAGCCTGGCTTAATTACCTGATCTCTCCGTTACCATCCCCCAGTAAGCAAGTGATGGATGTCATTCTGGAGGCAAGGAGGCCTAGTACTAGAAAATCCTATGCCGAAAAATGGAAAAGATTCTGTTCCTGGAACCAAACTCAGGAGATGGGCACAACATTGCCAAATTTACCTCATATTCTTCAATACTTAACGGAGATGCTTCACAAGGGCCTTTCCTTTTCTTTCATCAAAATTCATGCCTCGGCCATTTCAGCACATTATAATACAGAGCCACCCCTTTTCTTTCATCCACTACTGAAGCAATTCCTCAGAGGGGCCAAAAACCTAAGACCACCCAGGAGAGCCCCTACTCCAGCCTGGGACCTTAACTTTGTATTGGAAAAGCTCACTCTGCCTCTCTTTGAGTCAGCTGCAAATGCAGAGTTGAAATTCCTTTCTTGGAAAACGGCCTTCCTTCTGGCCATCACTTCAGCAAGAAGAGTGTCTGATTTACAGGCCCTCATGGCAGTGGAGCCTTTCATTATCTTTCATGCAGACAGGGTGTCCCTCAGGACCAATCCTTTCTTTATGCCCAAGGTGGTATCCAGTGTGGCCCTTAATCAGTCCATTCATTTGCCAACCTTCTTTTCTAATCTACAGAACAAAGGGTAATGAATACTGCACTCCTTGGACATGCACAGACAACTTAGATTTTACTTGGACAGGACTAAACCTCTCAGGAAATCTGAACAGCTGCTGGTTGCATTTGCCACGGGGGCAGAGGGGAAGACCATTTCTAAGCAAACCATTTCTAAGTGGGTAGGCCATTGCATTCATTTCTGCTATAAGCACCATGGAAAACCTACCCTACAGGGGATAAGACCTCATTCCACCAGGGCTGCATCTACCTCTACAGCCTTTCTCAGAGGTGTCCCTACCAAGGGACATCCTAGAAGCTACTACCTGGAGTTCTGTACATACCTTCACCAAGCATTACCACTTGCCAATTTTTTCTAAATCCAGAGCTGGCTTTGCCACTGCAATCTTGCAGGCCATTATAGCTGGTACTAATGCTATATAATTGCCTCCTCCCATCCTTAGCTTTGGGAGTCTACCCAAATATGATGACTGCAACAGTGAAACACGAAGAACATAGTACAGTTGTGTACACTTAACCATAAATTTAGATGTTCGAGTGTATTCACTGTTGCAGTCCTGGTTACCCTCCCTCCAGCCCCCTGACTTCTATTGACTATACCTCTGTTCTTGTTTACTATGCTTAAAGCTTTCTGATGTATTTGCTTTTTGTTGGAGGTGTAACCTTGTATATAATTGCTTCCCATTATGGGGGCACCTGACATCTGGGGCAAGAAAAACTGATAAAATGGCATTGGCTGCATGCTTTATATCCCTGACTACCTGATGTCATGGAAGATGAGACAGCAACCGACGCAGGACCCAAGACTTTGATAATTAGACCGACTGAGGGCTACTTGCAAGCAGATAACCTAAATGTGATGACTGCAACAGTGAATACACTCGAACATCTACATTTATGGTAAGTGTACACAACTGTTCTTTTTGGAGATGACGGTTGTGCTTCTTGGTAGGAGCTGGTCCCCAGTTCTGGCGATCGTGTGGTGCAGAGGCTTCTGCAGACACCGGCACGAACTAAGATTTTGTTGGCGCTGACCCTTGGTGCTTTTGGCCAGACTGAGACCCAGTCCATTGCTTCTGTTCCCCCTTCGATCCGACTCATGGTTTTAGAGCCGGAGTGTTTTGAGCTGATGATCGTGGATCCGCCTGTCTTTTCCCACTACTCTGACTTCCACAGTGCCGACTGTGGCGTATAGGAGTCGACACTTGCCAGCTGGCTCCGGGGAGGATAGTCGAACCAACCTCTCGGGGCTTTGGCGCGGCTGAGCTCGGCTCCTACCTCGGGCTCAGATCCCAGTGCTTCGGTGCTGGGGAAATCACCTGTTTCTTCGGATCCAGGGGTTTCCTCTCATCGGAGCCGGGGGGGCTTTTGATGCTATGAGGAGAGTATTGTCCCCTTGGGCTCCCACATCATCAGAACTGGTAACCTCCTCCCCCAAAGCACCTGTGTCTACCTCTGCTTCACTGGTCTTTCAAAAGCGTAGAGACCCAGAGCCTCAGGTCACCTCATTGGGTGAGCCCTGCTCTTCCGAGACCTCATCAGAAGCTCCCACTGAGGAGGTTCCCAGAAAGTAACTTTGCAAGAGAAAGCATCTGGACTTCTCGCAGGAATCCATCACGTCAGATACTGACTTAGATGAGTCAGTATCTGACGTGACGGATACTGACTTGGATGAGTCAGAAGGGTCCCCACGGTCCCCCTATGCTGATGTCTTGGAAATTCTCAAACAGGGGTGGCTGGAAGCCCATTAACCCTACTGATGATGAGTCAGTTCTCCTGAAGGCTTTCGGGTCTCAACCCTCCACCTCTTGGGTGTCTCCTCCTTTTGATGAGCTGATGGAACTCATCTCTCGAAAGGCATGGGTGTCCCCGGATACCATGGAATCTGTCCCTCGGAGGCCTAACAAATTTATGACTTCCCCCAGGACAAGGCTTTATACTCCTGAACTTATTTACAGAGTTTTAATGTAATCTTAAGTGATCTTCACCAACTTGTCTGCCATAAAGGAGTTTCCAAATGAAATTGTCAACGTTTGTAACAGATTTTAAAGAATTTGTCAGTATATGTAATTTGCTCTTAATTTTTGTTGTATGTGGAGCTTTTCTCCCTGGGCCTCTACTGAAAAAGGACCTGTGTCCAGTCAGACTTTCCCGGTAAACAAATGTAAAATAAACAATAAATAAATAAAACCACTTCTTCCTAGTCCAAAGTGTCTAAGCACAGACCAAGAATGCATCCAAATGCACTGGGCCATGGTAATTATATCTAAAAGCAACACTCAACAAAAAAACAATAGGCTGTCTGAATCTTCTGTACTAAAGCTGTAGGTTATGTAGCTTGAACTGCTGTTTTGCTAAACAAGTGCAAGATCCTGCTGTAACTTGAACTGTTTTTTTTTCTACTTCTTTTCTGGTTGATTTTCAAATTTATTATTTGCTACCATCCAGGCAATGTAATTAAAATTCGATAACGGAATGATCCGATGGTGTCTGTTTTTATCTGATTCAACCTTTGGGTTGTCAGATCCGACTTTAGCACCATTTTTGAAGTTTACAGATCAAGGGCTCTGTCTCTCCCTGACCCATAATTCCTCAACTCTTCCTAGTATCTCGTATCGCAGACCGGGTCTGACCAATACATCTATACATATTCATGTAATTCATGTTTGCGCATATATATATATATATATATATATATATGTGTGTGTGTGTCTGTGTGTGTGTATGTATGGATTCACTTCTGATGCTCAAAATACTGAAATATCGAATTTCAGTATCTTGAGACCGGAAGAACGAAACTCCACAACCACCGAATCCCAAAATACGGATACTCAAAACACCGAACCCTCCCCGACATAAAAATACACAAAACAAAAAACATAAAAAATTAAATAAGACACACTACTCCACATTTAAGCAGGGGGGCAAGCCCCCCTGCACCCTCCACACCCTCCCTACTTATATATATACCAACTCTCAGGTCGTACTAACACAACAGACACACACCTACCTCTATGAGCCCTACACTGACATTATACACACACCACACATGTAAAACAGCTACCACACTCAACACCTGTACACACACACACACACACACACACCCCTCACCCACCTGGCCTAAACTGCACCTAGAACATCCAAAAATATAACAAAAACACATCCCTACCCTAAATCCTTAACTACTGCACACTTACCTGCATCTCCAAACATAACTGCACACTGACCACCATCTTCAACACTCACACACCACTGTGTCTTAAAAGACACAGAACACTATATACACACACACTGGGAAATGCTTACCACACATTCGACAATCTCAGATTCGACAAAAATGCAGTTTTGACAAACCTGCACTTTCGCTGTTCCAGTCTCGAGATACTGAAATTTGATATTTAAGTTTTTCGAGCATCAGAAGTGAGAGAGAGTGTTCTACATGAAATACAGAGTGAACTGGCACCACAGCTGTGTGCCATTTTCAATCACAGCCTCACCTCAGGTTTTGTCCGAATGGTGCACTGCTACAGTCATCCCTCTCCACAAAGGAGGAGCGACTACAGACCCTGGGAACTATCGCCCCATTAGCCTGACGAGTCTTGATATGCAAAGCTATAGAGCGCATCATCATGGACCTAATAAACAAGGATATAGGGAATCTCCAAACTGTGGATCCCACACAGTTTGGTTTTGTGAAGGGTAGATCATGCCTGCTCAACCTGGTCTACTTGTTTGAGTCAGTCACCAGAGCTGTGGATGAGGGAAAGGTGGTTCATACAGCCTACCTTGATCTGGCCAAGGCCTTTGATACCATTCCCCACTCAGGAATCATAGAAAAACTCACTAAGCTAGGCATCAACCCCTATGTCACTAAGGTGAGTTGCAAACTGGCTCACCGAACCCACTGTGTGAAAGTAGCTGACTCCAAGTCAGACTGCCAACCAGTCACGAGTGGAGTCCCACAGATTTCGGTCCTAGGTCTCTCCTGTTTGGTATCTACTTCTCTGAAGTCCAGGCCAACATGAAGGGACTCTGGCTGACAAAGTTTGCAGACAGTTGCAAGTTGGGAGCTATTATTAACTCCCCAAGTGATGTTGACATTCTGCAGAAAGGCCTCACTGAGACCAACGACTGTTGTCAGATCCCTGGCCTTTAGCTCAGTGCCAAAAAATGTGTCGTCATCCCCTTTGGGAAAAACTCTGTTCCCAAGAATTACCACATCAGTGGTAGGCCACTGAACAGAGAAGGCATTATAAGAGATCTGGGAACACAGGTTGACAGCAACTTCTCTTTTGACCACCACATTGCCAGTCTGGTCAGAAAGTCCTTCTATGTGGCACATCTCATTACTAAGGGTTTTGCATCCAGGAAGAAAGAGGTCATTGTCTCCCTCTACTCCTCCCTCATTAGGCCAATTGATTACAATGCCCCATTTGGCATTTACCTCACTAGACACCTGCAACAACTGGAGAGGCCGCAAAAGTAACTTACAAAGATGATCCCAGGCCTTAAACAGTTGTCCTATATAGACAGACTTACAAAACTCCAACTTTTTAGCAGTGTGTTCGAACTGCTAAATCTAAAGAAATCCCTCCACACCACACGTTCCAAAGACCTCAACCTTATTACCACAATCAACAGAACATGCTGGAGTGACAGGTTCATAACCCAGAGACTGCCCATGTTATGGAATAGACTTCCTATACATGTCAAACAAAGCACCTCACTGGCCTTCTTCAAAAGAAATCTTGATGAGTGGATGGTGTGACTTTTGGGGAGAGATGGGCGAAGGCTGCCAGCCTAGTCAAATAGAATTTGATACATAATTCTATCAACTGTATAAATAAATGTAAAATACAGGCTTGTGTTTTTAAATGTAAGAAAGCACTGTAAAATGTGAACTTCAAGATTGTTGCAACATTGCCATCTGCTGTAAGGAAAACCAAGCCAAGTATTTCAAATGTGTCTTTTTAAGTTGAAAAGATCTCCCACATCTGCGCTTGTTTCTCATCTTTCCTGTAACTAACCTACTGGAAAGCACTAGAAAGCCTTAAACTGATTTCTAGCTTAAAAGAGAGACTTTGGAGTAATTGAGTATCAGTTTTCTGTATTTTCTTGCTGTACTGTACTGATTTTTCCAGCACTTATTTTGATTTAAAAGCTTTTTTCACATATTGTACTTATTTGACTGCCTGCACTTTTAAAAAGTTTTTTGTTTAACTGTTGTAGGCTACACACTAAACTGCGATAGCCTTTTCTGATCGCTTGTAGTCGTTTAAAGTTGTTTTAAGTGTACTTTTTACTGTTTTTGCCTTATCTTTTCAAAATAAATAAATTTTCTTGTTTCCTGCCTTTCTAAGCTAGTATAGTCCAGTTTTCAGGCTAGTGCTGAATTTAGCGCTGTGTTACAAGTTTCTGAGTTGCCCATACCTTACTTGGATATTGGGAAGTTTGTCTGTTCACCTGTGAGAGGGGGAAACTTTGAGCAGCCGTCTGTCCCTGGAGGAGTGGTTCCAGCCCAGAAGTTAGTAATTTAAAAACCGTGTTTGCACGGTTTTGTATGCCGGGCAGCACTGGTTAGCTAGGATTAAATTATCCCACTAAGTCTCCTCTTTAGTTTTTCACTTGAAACTAGTCTAACTCTCAACCTAAGCACTCAAAAAGCATCCTACAGTCCAGCACTTGCTCAGATCTAATAGCAAGCACTAATATACCCCGACACTTGACTGCCCAGCAGGGCAAAGCTCTTTATCCACCCCTCACCAACCAAGCGACTAAGCAGCTCACCCTACTATTCAGGCATGACCAAAGGACAACTTCAGGTGTACTCTCCAGTCCAGCTGGTGAATCTGAGTATCCTGAGGCAATGTTACAACTGCCTCATGTACACAGACAGCCCTCTCCTCCTACGCACAAAACATTAACATATGCGAGAAATGCAGTTATACAGCCAAACTGGAGGCTAAGGTCTCTCCACCCAAGACTGGAACAGGCAGTCATGAGGAGAAGGTTAACACTTGCACCATGCCTCCAGCCTCACATAGACCTACTAAACCAGCACTGGCAAAAAATACATATAAATACACAAAATCATACTCGGAGGCTCTAAATCAAAACCTGCAAAAGCATCAGAGAGCTCCAAAGCAGACACCCACAAAACCTGCACCTCCCATCACAAACCAGACAACACATAAAACACAAAATCAGTGTGCCACACAATCACAGCCGTTAAGGCGAAATAACATACCTAACACACTAGTAATAGGTGACTCAATAGTCAGGCACACTGATGCCTTACTCACTAGGCTGGGCAAGGAGAAGGTTACTGTTAGCTGCCTATCGGGAGCCAGAATCCGCCACATAACGCAAGCACTTAGTAAACAAGTACAAATATGACTCTGTCATTGTTCATGTTGATGTGAATGACCTGAGATGTACCTCCCTGGACTACATGAAAAAGAGACATGGAAGAGCTCTCTGATCATGTAGCCCAGGCGGGTATGACCCTGAGTGGCATCCTGCCCTCACCAAGAATGATACCTCAGTATAAAGAAAAAATTATCAATTTCAACAATTGGCTAAGCTTCTGGTGTCATTCAAAGGGGATCCAGTGTCTGTCAGCCTGGGATGACATGCTCGACAAGCTGCGTTGCTTCACAAGAGGCGGCTTGCACCTGTCACCCCTTGGCTTTCGAATACTGGCCAAGGCTCTTGCTGCCCCCATAGTGCCTTTTTTAGGCAAGGCTCAAAATTCAAACCCACCACCGTAAACAGCACAAGTAAAAAAATGAGGGTTATGCTACTCAACACCAGGAGTTTAAATCTCAAAATGCATGCGCTCGAAGCACTCCTAAGTATGGAGAACGTCGGCATCTGTGCAGTAACTGAAACCTGGTTCAAGGCTCCAGAGAGCACTCCAGCACTACTAGGCTACAACTCATACCACACATTTCGGCCACAGAACACGGACCGAAACACAAAAGCAGGGGGTGTATCCATATTCATCAAGGATAGTCACACCTCCAGGTTAGTGGCGCAGCATGATACCTCTGAGATCATCCATGTACAACTAACATCGGGCAAATCTGTAATGCAAATTGTGACCTGCTACAGATCACCCTCCATGACCCTGGACCACCACTCCACCTTTCTGGAGACACTGGAAAACATGAAGGTCCTACCGAACACCCTGATATTGGGCGATTTCAATTACCCTACTATTGACTGGGAAAACTACTTGAGTACAAACTCCCAGGCTCAGCGCTTCCTGGAATTTATCAACTCAAATGCCCTGGATCAGCTGGTAAACTCCTGTACCAGAGGCCACATCATATTGGACCTGGTCATCACCAACATGGGTGACAGGTGTTCTGTACCGGAGGTCAACCCATCACTGATTAGATCAGACCATAAACTTATCACCCTGGATGTCCACACCCCACCACCACCCCCAACCAAGGAAATCACAGTGAAAAACTTTTCTAAAGCAAACTTCACCTTACCTAAGGCAGAGGTGGTAAGTTTCACAGCCCCCACACTAAAGGATAACACTGCCTAAGATGCAGAATCCTTTACATTTGCACTCTATGAACACCTACAAGAATGCATGGATCGTGCCATCCCTAGCAAGACCAAGACTCACTCCTCTAAGAGAAGGAAACCAGTCTGGTGGACCCCTGCCATAAACAGGTTATACAATAGAAGAAGGAAACTAGTTCAGAAAAAAAGCAAATCCCAAGAAGGAAAGACATCCCTGATCAGTATCAATAAGAAACTAAGGTCCCTCATAAAATCATCCAAGGCTAACTTCAAAAGAAAAATAGCCAAGGATTTGAAAGATAACCACAAAGCCTTCTTTAGCTATGTCAATAATCTAAGTGGGAACTCACAGATATGCTCTGAGCTAGTGCAAAATAGCACAAAATATACTGAACCTACTGATATTGCCAACATCCTGGCAGACAGATTCAGTGCAAACTTCACTTCCCTCTCACCTTCAAAAGGGCCCACAACAGTACCGGAAAAGTGTTGTGTCCCAGAAATTACAGAAGCACAGGTGAAAACGGCCCTTTCAAAAGCCAAAAACACAGCATCACTGGGGCCAACTTGTGTCCCAGGCTGTGTCTTGCACGAACTACAGAACGAAATAACCCCCCACCTAAACACGCTGTTCAACCTCAGCCTCTCCACAGGCTACGTGCCCATAGAATGGCACACAGCAACGGTTATTCCCCTCCACAATGGTAGCCTGACTAGCCTGGTCTGCAAGGCTATGGAGCGCATCATCATGGAACTCATTAACAAAGACATTGGGAACCTCCAAACACTTGACCCGACCAGTTCGGCTTTGTTAAGGGCAGATCATGCCTACTAAACCTGGGTGACTTCTTCGAGACAGTCACCAAGGCCATAGACGAGGGAAAGGTGGTTCACACAGCCTACCTTGATCTCGGCAAGGCGTTCAACACCATTCCTCACTCGGGTATTGTAGAAAAACTCACCAGCCTGAACATAAACCCCTACGTTACAAGATGGGTTGCCAACTGGCTTACAGACAGAACTCACACGGTAAGAATAGCAGGGTCCAGGTCCGACTCTAAACCAGTCACAAGTGGTGTCCCGCAAGGTGCAGTTCTGGGACCCCTACTGTTCGGCATATATTTCTCAGAAGTACAGGCAAACACAGGAGGACTATGGCTAACAAGGTTCGCCGATGACTGCAAACTGGGAGTCATAATTGACTCTCCGGCTGACACAGACATCCTTCAAGAAGGCCTTACTGAGACTGACACCTGGTGTCAAAGTCATGGGCCTCAAGCCAAATGCCAAAAAATTCATAGTCGTCCCGTTTGGGAAAAACAAAACACCCACAAATTACCACATAGACGCCAGCCCCCTTAATACAGAAGAGGTAATAAGAGATCTGGGGACCCAGGTAGATAGTAATCTCTCCTTTGACAATCATATTGCCAAAGTAGTTAGGAAATCCTTCTATGTGGCCCATCTAATTACTAAGGGGTTCGCATCTAGAAATAAAGAGGTTATAGTGCCCCTCTACTCGTCACTCATCAGACCCATCATAGAGTACAATGCCCCATTTGGGATGTACCTCACAAGACACTTCCAACAGCTCTCAAGACCACAAAAGCACCTCACCAAGAGGATTACTGGCCTCAAACACATGTCCTATGCTCCCGACTGAAAAAACTCCAGCTGTACTCAGTGGCATATCGCTTACTCAGAGGTGATCTCTGCCTGACTTACAAAGCCATGTCCAACGCAGAATTGATGGACATGCTCCACCTAAAGAAATCCAAGTCACTGTGAGCCACACGCTCTAGTGAGCTAAACCTCGCCACAACAATAAATAGAACATACTGGAGGGATAGATTCCTGTCACAGAGACTCCCCATGCTTTGGAACAAAATTCCTAACTATATTAGGCAGAGCCCCTCACTAACACTCTTCAAGAGAAGCCTTGACGAGTGGATGGGTAACAGAAAATACACCCCTGGGATCACTTCATTGGCTCTGCTTGACAGAGGCTCAGTTAATTAATCAGTGGGGTGGCAAAAGCCGACACACTCTGGCTAGGCTTAAAAATGCCCTTGGGCAGATAGCCTAGTATCTACCTATGAACCTATAAGATCTTATGAATCTCTTTAATGTTTTACAATTCGGCTCCAGTGCAGCTGGATGAAGGTTTCATGCCCATTGTTTTAAGGCTAAATTGTATGACCAGAATTTAGATGTGGAAGGTGCTTTATTGCTCTAGTTTCTGCTAGACTGTATATGTGAAATGCCTTGTATTGTTGTTGTAAGTTCCTGAGTAGGTGTTAGATTGCTAAATAATGCAGTTTGTGGCCTGAGAACTCAGACCAGGTGTTAAGATGATACAATATGAATACTGGGAAAATCTAAGTGTCACAAATGATGTAATTTGGGGAGGGCCTTAGAGACATGTTTGTTAGTAATGTTTTAAATACTATTTCTCACAAGAGACTGGGAACATTTTGATCTTGGATATCCACTTATCAGCACTCTGCCTTGTGCTCACATGCAAGTTCTAGCACTGTGATTTCTTGTAGGAATAGTTAAAGCTAGTAAAGATTAATTAGGTATTTTTCTTTGAAATCAGACCTGTCCTACTGTAATATTTTAAGTTTCTGTGTGATCTCTGAACTCTTAGATATCTCTGTGGTGTAGTTGTTTTGTCTTGTGTTTAAATGATTTATTATTAAATATTTTTAAAACCTTCTACCTGTGGCTGTTTTGTGTAGAGATAAGCTCTAGAGTACATTGCATATTTATAGAGGTTATTGTACTAGGCCACTCTAAAGTAGCCTTGACTGCTGGTCGTACTACCATTGGATAATAATATTGCATAGTAATGATTTGACACCCTTTTAAGGGCCTTTTAGTAGTTGATAGTAATTTAATTACTACCGTGTAGTCTGGGTAAAGGGGCACAGTTGGAGAATCTGTGTCAGCCTTTCCCAGGAGTGTCTGTGAAGTTGTATCAATACTTATCACAAAGTGTGTGTGTGTTGTGTCAGCTACTTGGCAGGGACACAAAGCACTGGTTGGACAGAGAGGGTACTGGAGGTTTTAGCTTGCCCGGTTAGACTGAGACCTGGACCCTATAGCTGTGCCAGTGGGGAGTCTTATTGGGGACCTGGTGAGCAAGGGAGCAACCAACCCCAGACTGACTGTGATCTCTGTGTGCACTTAAGGGAAATTGTACTTTACTATGTGTATTAGTTATCCTTTCCTCTTCTAGGAGACGACCTCCCTGGTGGGTATCACTCCAGTGGCTCTACTTGACAGAGGCACTGGAAACTAATGTTGGTTGGCACGATGCCAGGGTAATCCTATGGGCTAGGCTTGTAAAGGTTCCAGGGCCATTAGCTTAGAACACACCTATGGACAAGGAAGCTGCCTACATATGCAGCAGCAGTGAGTGATACTGGTACTGCAAAAAGAGAAGACCTTGATAAAAAAAAATATCAAATATAAGAGTGGGGCAGAATGTTTATTTTAACAGTTAGATTGCTTGGAATGCATTTGTAAAACCATTAGGTTTCAAAGTGTCTCAAATGTAGCAGTAATTCATATAGTAAATTAAACATTTTAGATGCAAAACCTGAATGTTTCTATTAGCTGCCTGTTTTGTGACTGAATGTGATCAAAAAAGTGACTTAGCACTATAGAGTTCCTTCATAATTATTGACATAAGTATGCAACCTAAAAACAGATTTTACAGTTTAGAACTGATAATATTCAGAGACATGATATTGAAATATATTTAAAAAGAAAATGTGATATAGTACTTGAAGGAAAAATATATTAATGATTGTGATATAAAGGACAGGGGTATGGGAGACTTGGCTGAAGGAAAAATATATTAATGGCTGTGATATAAAGAACAGGGATATGGGAGACTTGGCTTACACTAAGGTTTAAAGATTGATTTTTATGCCATCTATCAGATGTTATTATTAGTGATGAATGCTTATATTTTGAAATCAGCCTGAATTATTTTCTTGAGAATTTTCTCATTTACTGGCTGAGTGCTAAAACAATGGAAAACAATATTGTGCAGAATGTGGGGAAAAGGGTACAACAAGATAAAAAATTGTTGCTGTGCAAAAACCGTGTGGAAAAAAACCAGGCATGTAATAGTTTGTACGACTGTAGTGGGGAAAGATTTAGGAGAAACTGATTTTCAGAAAAATGGGTATGCTGTGAGTGAGATAGCTTGAAGGTGACAGAAAACCTACTCGCACTAATACCAGGCATGAATTTGTGGGTACTCATTCTTTTCTGATGAAATTCAAATAAGTAAATACACTCACAACAATGCAAATATGTTATTTTCCCTTTTCTTACACTGTGGTAGATGTTTAGCTGTAGATACATTTTATACTGTCAGTTACAGCATCTAGAAGCTCAGAAATGCATTTTACTAATGAAATTAGGATATTGACCATTTACCCCCACCGCGCGTGCACGCACACAAAACGTGCCTAGAAAAGAGGGACTTTTTTGATCAACAAAACGTATAATATAGAAAAACATGTTTTGTATTCGATTACTACAGGTAGCATCTTTATTATTCTTTGTAAATGACTCTTAAAACTGCTGTTTCCCCATGAAGTGTGTAATATTTTGGCTGTTATTCAATTTGCCTTTGAATGCTGGTATCCCACAATTCCACCGGAGTTGGGGGGGGGGGGCATTACCTGATTATGCAAGCACATTTTATGTTAATCAGCTTACAGATTTTTGGCCAGTTGTACCTACTTTTCATGGGCCTTTGTCCAGAATTTTGATGTTTCCAGGTTGAGAGATATGTGTAACAGTTATCTTGAACAGTCTGTGAAATTTGAATTTCCAAAAACAATGAGAAACTTCAATACATTGGGTAGATGGGTAGACATAAAATGTTGGTAGGAGTTGGAGAGGATTAGTCTTTGGATTAGTTCCAATTACATCTTATGTATGTGGGAGGAAAATGGGCATATTAAATGCTCATGTAGTAGTTTCCCTTCATCATTCATATTTCTATGAACTGAGATGCATATTGTCTTTTTCTTTTCTTTGCACAGGACATGGTCAATCGAAGAATTTCTATGGACATGATGCTGAGAGTGGCAGAGTCACAGCGATACCGTCAGTTTATTCTTCTTACACCACAGAGTATGAGGTAGGGGCATACATGGTTATTTTGACTTTGTTGCATTGTTGTAACTCTCACCAACTTTTCTGCTCATGCATGTGCCCACAACCAGTTTACTACTGGAAAAGTATCCTAGCCAGGATTTCCAGAATTTCAGGCTTGTTTTGCAGGGATGCTTTAAAACACTGCCACATGCACACGTGTGGCTGATCTTTTTAAGCTACTGATGTTTTGCTTATTTCTTGCACTTTTTCTCTATTTGTCATGTTTTCCTGTTCAGTAGTTCTCATATTAGTAATATGAAGAGAGTTCATGATGCAGGAGTTGATTGCAGTTTTGAATTGCATGCAGTTAAAATGAAAACTGGAAA
The DNA here is from genome assembly GCF_019279795.1 of Protopterus annectens. Taxonomy (NCBI): domain Eukaryota; kingdom Metazoa; phylum Chordata; order Ceratodontiformes; family Protopteridae; genus Protopterus; species Protopterus annectens. The sequence goes on along the minus strand of NC_056725.1, from coordinate 1,050,660,941 downwards.
GGCATGCTGGGTAGTCAGCATAAGGATTAGACATGTGCCACTGGTAACATAGCTAGCAGGGTAAACAGTATGTGTCACGTTGGCCCTAAAAGATTTCAAGCAAGGGTCATGGGGGCATGAAATATTGCAGGCATTATGGACTGATGTACCGTTTAGAAGGAAGTGATTTGTGGGTCTGACAAATAAAGGAGTTTGTGGAACAAAGTAGTCTTATTTGTGTGATGCCTTGGGATAAATGTGAACGTGGTCTTAATAACTGTCACTTACACAGGTAACTTTAGAGTTAAATAACAGAGATGTATGGTTATAGAGTGGATATAAAAAGTATACACACCCCTGTTAAAATACCAGGTTTTTGTGATAAAAAAAAATGAGACCACAATAAATCATTTCAAAACTTTTCCTACCTTTAATGTGACCTATCACCTGTACAATTCAATTGAAAAACAAACAAATCTGTTAGGGGAAAAATATAAAAAAAGTACACAAAGCTGGTTGCATAAGTGGGCACACCTTTAAACTAATACTTTGTTGAAGCACCTTTTTATTTAATTACAGCATTCAGTCTTCTTGGATAGGAGTCTTATCAGCATGGCACATCTTGAATTGGCAATATTTGCCCACTCTTCCATGCAAAAGCGCTCCAAATCTGTCAGATTGCAAGGCATCTCTTGTGCACAGCCCTCTTCAGGTTACCCCACAGATTTTCTATTGGATTTAGGTCTGGACTGTGGCTGGGCCATTCCAAAGCTTTAATTTTATTCTGGTGAAGCCATTCTTTTGTTGATTTGGATGTATGCTTTGGGTCATTGTTGTGTTGAAAGGTGAAATTCCTCATCATCTTCAGCTTTCTAGCAGATGCCTGAAGGTTTTAGACCAAAAGTGACTGGTATTTGGAGCTGTTTATAATTCCGTCCACCTTGACTAAAGCCCCAATTCCAGCTGAAGAAAAGCAACCCTAAAGCATGATAATGCCATCACCATGCTTTACCCTAGGGATGGTGTTCTTTTGGTGATGCAAAGTTTTGTTTTTGCACCAAACATACCTGCTGGAATTGTGCCAAAAGGTTCAGCCTTGGTCTCATCAGACCATAACACATTTTCACAAATGCTTTTGGGAGATTTGATGTATTGTTTTGAAAAGTTTAGCCAGGCCTGGATGTTTTTCTGTGCAAGAAAAGGCTTCCGTCTTGCAACCCTAACCCATAGTCCAGACATATGGAGAATACAGGAGATTGTTGTCACATGTAGTACACACCCAGTACTTGCCAGAAGTTACTGCAGCTCCTTCAGTGTTGCTGTAGGTCTCTTGGCAGCCTACCTGACCAGTTATCGTCTTGTCTTTTCATCAATTTTGGAGGGACGTTCAGTTGTTTGCAACGTCACTGTCATCCCATATTTTCTCCACTTTTTGATGACTGTCTTCACTGTGTTCCATGGTATATCCAATCCTGAGGAAATTGTTTTGTACCCTTCTCCTGACTGATACCTTTCAACAGTGACATCCCTTTGATGCTTTGTAAGCTCTCTGCAAACCATGGCTTTTGCTGTAGCAGGCAACTGAGTAAATGTCAGGAAAATCCTACTAGGACAGCTGTACTTTATTTGGGGTTAATCAGAGTCTCTTTAATTGATGGCAGATGTGTAGCCAAGAAGACTGAATGCTGTAATTAAATCAAAAGGTGCTTCAACAGAGTATTAGTTTAAGAGTGTGCACACACAACAATGTATTACTTTAAGGGTGTGCACACTTATGCAACCAGTGTATTGTATGTTTTTTTTTTTTTATATATTTTTCCCCCCAAACAGATTTGTTTTTCAATTGAATTGTACAGGTCACATTAAAGGTGGGGCAAGTTTTGAAATGATTTATTGTGGTCTCATTTTTTTTTATATCACAAAAACTTGGTATTTTAACAGGGGTGTGTACACTTTTTATATCCACTGTATATAGTTATATGGATGCATGAGAGATGATATAGCAAGGAGATTAATGGCAGAATGGATTTGCATGGTGACAGTCTGAGTGATATTGAGGACAATGGTTTGTTTTACTAAATGTATCAAGGAGGTTTTGAGGTCTTGCTGAGCAAGTTTTTCTAAAAATGGGAATGATGCGTGGGTATGTGTGGTATACAAACCTTCTGTGGCAAGGGAAAAGGTTGATATATTAGGGAAAAAGTCAACAGTGAAGGAGGATTGCTGTTTGTCAGAAAAAGAGTGGGACATTTGTGCATCTGCTCATTCACAGGGCATTGATGTTCTTCGTGTTTCACTGTTGCAGTCATCACATTTGGATTATCTGCCTGCAGGTAGCTCTCAGCCGGCCTGAATACCAGAGTCTTCGGATTTCTGCTTCGGATGCTGCTGCTTCTTCCATGAAGTCAGGTCATCAGAGGTATAAAACATGCAGCCGACACCATTACATCAGTCTTTCTTGCTGTGCGGTGCCAGAAGCAGCTCGCAAGTTCCAGTCAGCCGTCTCGTGAAATTTTCGTTTTCAAGGTTCAGACCTGAAGTCTTCAAAAAGATAAGTACCCCATTGGGGATCCTTTTTTTCTTGTCCTAACCAGTGTCAGAAAAAATTAACAATTGTCTTGCCTGTGGAAAGCAAATACCTCAGAGATTTTCATTCTTACTGTGTCACCTGTTTAGGCCCAGACCACGACGTCCCTCGCTGTCGGTTTTGTGCCTTGTTCAACACCCGAACTATTCATCGTCGGGCTATTTTTTTAGCTAAATATTTTCATTCTCTATCTCCGTACTCCGAAATGGCTTTGTTAAGCCACCTGAATACCGATCTTCTGAAAAAAAAAACATAAGGATAAAGACAGAGAGAGACCGCATAGGTCCAAAACTGCTGACGACACTTCAATTAAGCTAGTCGCCAATCCACCGGTACTCCGTGAGGTGCTTTTGCAGCCCCTGATACCCTCTACTACAGATTCGCAGGCCTCTACTGAGACCCATTCGGAGTCCGGTATGCCGCGAGATGCTTCTTTGACTATGGAACCTGCGGATGTCTCTACCTTGGATGGGTCAGGAGCCACTGTGCAAGCACCGGCTTCTGAGGGTCTATTCAGGCCTACCGATTTTTATATTAAACTGACTTCTTTTCAAGCTAAGAATAGCAAATTCCTCAGGCCTAAAGCTCGCACTACGCCTAGAAAACAAACGACTAAACCACATTCTCAGGCCCATATGCCTTAAAAACAAATGATTAGAATGGCTGAAGACCTTGTTACCTTAATTAGGGGAAGCCAGCCTTCCCCCTCTAAGAGACCTAGAACTGATTTTCCTTCTGATTCTTCTGACCAGGAATCTGATATCTCTGTTCCTTCTGACTACCAGGATTTACCCGTATCTACTTATGAGGATTCCATTCCCTCTGCTTTCCCTCCAGAAGATTTTTCTTTTGGTGAAACCTTGCATACACTTAGGGAGACTTAAGGAATTTTTACTCCTGCCTCAACACAGGCCTCTAGCTATCCCTCTTGTTCTGGAGGTTGTAGATGATGTTTTCTTGGAATCCATCATTACCCCAGACACTTTGCCTCCAGCTCCCAGGAAACCTGACAGGTACTAAAGAGTACCTGACTCTCACAAATTCCTCTTCAAGAATCCTACTGCAGATCCATTGACCATTTCCCAAGGGCCAAAAGGCATTAAGGCTACTACTGCCAAAAATCCTACCCCCTCTGATAGGGACTCTAGAGCTTTAGACAGATGGGGTAAGAAGGTATACACTTCTGCTACTTTGGCCATTTAGGGCTTTAAATTGCCAGTTTCATATGTTAAAATATCAGCAGCATATTATGGGACTGCTTAAACAGAAAATGATGTTGATTCCTGACTGTGCTGAACACACAGATTTGCAAGAGCTAATGCATTCTGCTGTATGTTGGTAAACATACTTTGCAATATGGTTTTGATGCTTTAGAAGCATCTTGTAGGGCTGCTGTCACTGGGTCTGTACTTAGAAGGCATGCTTGGTTTAAGGAACAAAACTTGCCAAATCATGTTAAAGCTAAATTACTGGATGCACCCTTAAACCAAGACCGCTTTTTTGGCAACAAAGCAGAAGAAGTCCTCAAAAGGATGGAGGAAAAAGCTAAATCTATGCAAACTGTTAAAGATTTCTTACAAGTACAGCCTTCTATATTCAGTAAGTATTGACCTTCAAAGAACTGGTCTTTTCCAGTCCCTTCCAGGCCTTCTCAGTCCCAACCCAGGAACAGCAGACCACCAAAACGTCAGTCTCAGGCTATCCACAGATCTAAGCAGTGGGGGGGGCTCCCACTTCCAAAGCAGGGAGGAGTAGTAAGCCACCCCCCTATGGAAAAACAGCACAATGACTTATCCTTAACTCTTCCAAGCCCTGCTCATCTACTTGCTCCATTAGGAGGAAAGCTTGCCCTGCATGCAAAAAACTGGGAACTCATTACCCAGGACAAATGGGTTTTAAACATAATTTCCCTAGGATACAGATTCCACTTCCACTCACTCCCAACCCCAAGTGGATGGCCAGACCTCCCCCCAAATCAGTGGACAGAGGCCCCAAAAAAGTGCTCTCTCTCCTCAATATCAGCGTTATTCAACCTGTCCCAGCAGAACAAAGGGGATAAGGTTTTTATTCAAGACTGCTCCTGGTTCCCAGAAAAGAAATCTCCTGGCGTCCTATCCTGGACCTGTCTTTTCTCAACACCTTTCTGGTGTTTGCCAAATTCTAAATGCTAACTCTTCAACAGCTTCTTCCTGTGCTAACCAAGGATGTCTGGCTGGCAACCCTAGAATTAAAAGAAGCTTACCTGCACATCCCAATAAGGGAATCCTGCAGACAATACCTACATTTCAGGGTGGGCTCCATCCACTATCAGATCTTCGTGTTTCACTGTTGCAGTCATCACATTTGGGGTTTTCTATATGCAGGTAGCCCTCAGCCGGCTTGAATGCCAGAGTTTTTGATTCCTGCGTCGGATGCTGTCTCTTCTTCCATGACGTCAGGTCATCAGGGGTATAAAACATGCAGCCGATGCCATTACATCAGTTTTTCTTGCCGTGCCGTGCCGGAAGCTGTTCGCAAGTGCCAGTCGGCCAACTCCTGAAATTTTCATTTTCGACTTTCAGAACCGAAGTCTTCAAAAAAGGTAAGTACCCCGTTGGGGGTTCCTTTCTCTTGCTCTTAACCGATGTCTGTAAAAGTTAACAATCGTCTCACCTGTGGAAAGCAAATACCTTCTAAAGATTTTAATTCGTACTGCATTCTTTGCTTAGGCCCAGACCACAACGTCGCTTGCTGTCGGTTTTGTGCCTTGTTCAACCACCAGACTATTCGTCATCTGGCTATATTTGCAGCAATTTATTTTGGTACTCTGTATAACTATCCAGAAATGGCTTTGGTAAGCCATCCGACTACCGATATTCTGAAAAACATAAGGATAAAGACAGAGACGGACCGCATAAGTCCAAAACTGCCGATGATGCTTCTGTTAAGCTACTCGCCAGTCCGCCAGTACTCAGTGTGGCGCTTTCGCAGCCCCTGATACCCACTACCTCAGATTTGCAGGCCTCTACTGAGACCCATTTGGAGTCTGGTATGCCGCGAGATGCTTCTTCGACTATGGAACCTGTGGATGTCTCTACCTTGGATGGGTCCGGAGCCACTGTGGAGGCACCAGCTTCTGAGGGTATATTCAGGTCTACAGACTTGCATTTTAAACCAACGCCATCTTCTTCATCCAGGCCTAAAACCCAACCCACGACTAGAAAATCGACATCCAAACTGCATGCTCAGGCCCATATGCCTAAAAAACAAATGTTTAGAATGGCTGAAGACCTTATTACCTTAATTAGGGAAGCCAGCCTTCCCCCTCTAAGTGACCTAGGACTGATTTTCCTTCTGATTCTCCTGATCAAGAATCTGATAGTTCTGTTTCTTCTGATTACCAGGATTTGCTCTTATCTACCTGTGAGGATTCTGATGCAGAGGATTCCATTCCCTCTGCTTCCCCTCCAGAAGATTTTTCTTTTGGTGAAACCTTGCACATTCTTAGGGAGCATTTCCACTGGGAAAGCCAGGATTACTCTGACTCCAAAAAGAGGCTTAGGGAATTCTTACTCCTCCCTCAACACAGGCCTTTAGCTATCCCTTCTGTTCTGGACATTGTAGATGATGCTTTCTTGGAATCTAGCATTTCCCCAGACACTTTACCTCCAGCTCCCAGAAAACCTGACAGGTATTACACAGTACCTGACTCTCACAAGTTCCTCTTCAAGAATCCTACTGTGGACCCAGAGCCCATTTCTCATGGACCAAAGGGCATTAAGGCTACTGCTGCCAAAACCCTACCCCTTCTGATAGAGATTCTAGAGCCTTGGACAGATGGGGTAAGAAGGTATATACTTCTGCTGCTTTGGCCATTAGGGCTTTAAAGTGCCAGTTTCATATGCTAAAGTACCAGCAGCCTATTATGGGATTGCTTAAACAAAAAATGATGTTGATTCCTGACTGTGCAGAACACAAAATTACAGGATTTAATGCATTCTGCAGAACAAGTTGGTAAACATACTTTGCAATGTGGTTTTGACTCTTTAGAAGCATCTTGCAGGGCTGCTGTCAATGGGTCTGTACTTAGAAGACATGCTTGGCTTAAGGAGCAAAATTTGCCTTATCATGTTAAAGCTTAATTACTGGATGCTTCCTTAAACCAAGACTGCTCGTTTGGCAACAAAGCAGAAGTCCTCAAAAAGATGGAGCAAAAAGCTAAATCTATGCAAACTGTTAAAGATCTCCTGCAAGTACAGCCTCCCAGATTTAGTAGGCATTGGCCTTCAAAGAAATGGTCCTTTTCAGCCTCTTCCAGGCCTTCTCAGTCCAAACTCAGGAACAGCAGACCACCTAGGTTACAGTCTCAGGCTACACACAGGCCTAAGCAGTGGGGGGCTCCCACTTCCAAAGCAGGGAGTAGTAAGACACCCCCCTACGGAAAAATGGCACAGTGACTTGACCTTAACCCTTCCAAGCCCTGCTCAACTACCTGGTCCCTAAGGAGGAAAACTCATCCTACATGCAAAAAACTGGCAACTCATTACCCAGGACAAATGGGTTTTGAATATAGTTTCCCAATGATACAGATTCCACTTCCACACCCTACCAACCCCAAAAGATTGGCCAGACCTACCCCCAATCAGTGGGCAGAGGCTCTACAGCAGGTTCTCTCTCTTCTAAGTATCAGGGCTTTTCATCCTGTCCCAGCAGAAGAAAGGGGACAAGGTTTTTATTCAAGACTTTTCCTGGTACCCAGAAAAGACAGCTCCTGGCATCCTATCCTGGACTTCTCTATTCTAAACACCTTTTTGGTAATCCCAAAATTCAAAATGCTAGCACTTCAACAGCTGCTTCCTATGCTAGGCAAAGATGCCTAGTTGGCAACCTTAAACGTAAAGGAAGCTTACCTGCACATTCCAGTAAGGGAATCTTGCAGGAAATACCTACGCTTCAGGGCAGGCTCCATGCACTATCCGTTCTTTGCACTTCCCTTTGGCTTAGCTTCTGCACCCAGGGTATTCGCAATGAGTCTAGCTCCAGCCATTGCATTTTGCAGGGAGAGATATATTCAGATATAGCCATACTTAGACGATTGTCTGATTCAGGCAGAAAGCCAGGACTTGCTATTAAAACATCTGGCATTCGTAAAGAAACTTCTAACCTCACTGGGGTACACCATAAACAGAAAGAAATCTCATCTAGTACCCTGCCAACAAATTGTATTCCTGGGAGCAAGCTTGAACGCAACTTCCCAGATGGCTTTCCTCACTCCAGAGAAAGTTTATTTGACAACCTACTTCAAACTACTGACCACAAAGACCCAGCTATCTGCAAGGAAAATTCTGCAAGCCCTGGGGTTCAGGGCCTCTTGCATTTTACTAATTCCATATGGCAAGACTGCATATGAAGAAACTACAATGGTATCGAAAAAGCCTATGGTGTCAACATTCTCAGGACCTGGAATCAATGATTCCTATCATTCCTTGTGTAAAGACAGAGTTCCTTTGGTGGGCAGAGGCCTGCTACCACAACAAGGGGCTCCCTTTCACTCTACCCCCTGCCGCTCAAACCCTAACAACAGAACCATCAGACTATGCATGGGGGGGCTGACTTGGCAGGGCAGTGCATTCAGGGCAAATGGAACCCGAGACAGATGCACCTGCATATCAACCAAAAAGAAATGTTAGCTGTACAGAATTCCCTGACAGCCTTCAAAGACCACATTCTTCCAGGATAATTATTGGTAAAGACAGACAGCACCACCGTTATGTGGTATATAAACAAGCAGGGGAGAACCCACTCGTACCCTCTCTGCAGACTAGCCATAGCTCTGTGGAACACAGCCTTGAGCTACCAAGTGCACCTACAGGCTCAATTCCTGCCAGGCAAGCTAAATTCTCTGACAGACGGCCTAAACAGAAATCTCATGGACACACACAAATGGAAACTGGAACCAAAGATATTCAAACTCTTGAGGAATAAATGGGGGACACCAGAGGTAGACCTGTTTGCCTCCCCTCATAACTACCAATTGAACAAATGCTGCACCAGAACTCCCCACAGCCAAACTTGGAAAGTAGATTCCCTGTCCTTTACCTGGAAAAGCCTCTCAATTTATGCCTTTCCCCCCTCTGTCTGTCCTCTCGAAGGGCCTACTAAAGATAAAACAGGACAAGCCAAGGACAATGCTAATTGCCCCAGACTAGCCACACCAGCACTGGTACCCTCTGTTGCCCAGTCTGACAGGGCTGCAACCATGGCTCCTGCCTCAGAATCCTTCTCTGCTGTCCCATTAGGTGGGCCAGATTCTGCACCCTCAGCTTCAAACCCTGAACCTTGCAGCCTGGCTAATTCCCTGAGCTCACCTCTAGCAACCCTCAGTAAGCAGGTGCTGGATGTCATTCCTGAGGCAAGGAGGCCTATTACTAGAAAATCCTATTAAGAAAAGTGGAAAAAGATACTGTTCCTGGAGCCAGGCTCAGGCGATTGGCACAACGGTGTCCAGCTTACCTCATATTCTAGATTACTTAACAGAAATGCTCCACAAGGGCCTATCTTTCTTTTCAATTAAGATTCATGCCTCTGCCATTTCAGCACATTATAATACTGAGCCATCCCTCTTCTCTCATCCCCTGCTAAAACAATTCCTTAGAGGGGCCAAAAATTTAAAAACCCCCAGGAGGGCTCCCACTCCAGCCTTGGACCTTAACTTTGTATTGGAAAAACTCACTCTTCCCCCTCTTTGAACCAGCTGCTACAGCAGAGTTGAAATTCCTTTCTTGGAAAACAGCCTTACTTCTAGCCATCACTTCAGCAAGAAGAGTGTCTGAACTGCAGGCCCTCGTGGCAGTGCAACCCTTCATTATCTTCCATGCGGACAGGGTTTTCCTCAGAATTAATCCATCCTTTATGCCCAATGTGGTGTCTATTGTGGCTCTAAACCATTCCATTCATTTGCCTACTTTTTTTCCCTAATCCTCAAAATAAGGGGGAAAGGATACTGCATTCTCTGGATGTGCACAGACAGCTCAGAATTTATTTGGACAGAACTAAGCCTCTCAGAAAATCTGACCAACTGCTAGTTAGGTTTGCTGCAGGGGCAGAGGGGAAGGTAATTTCAAAGCAAACCATTTCCAAATGGATAGCACATTGCATTACTTTCTGCTACAAACACCATGGAAAACCTACCCCACAGGGGATAAGAACACATTCCACCAGGGCTGCTTCTACCTCTACTGTATTCCTCAGAGGAGTCCCTACCAGGGACATCCTGGAAGCTGCAACCTGGAGCTCTGTACATACCTTCACCAAGCATTACCACCTGCCTATCTTTTCTAAATCCAGAGCTGGATTTTCCACACCAGTCTTACGGGGCCTGATTGCTAGCCCTAATGCTCTTTAACTACCTCCGCCCTTCCTTAGCTTTGGGAATCAACCCAAATGTGATTACTGCAGCAGTGAAACACGAAGAACATAGTACAGTTGTGTACACTTACCATAAATGTAGATGTTCTTGTGTATTCACTCTTGCAGTCCTGGTTACCCTCCCTCCAGCCCCCTGACTTCTCTTGACCTTTACCTTTCATTCTTGTTTGGCATGAATTATGTCATGTGTATTTGCTTTTTGCTGGGGGTGTTCCAAACCATATAATTGCGCCCTGTTGTGGGGGAACTTGACATCTGGGGCAAGAAAACCTGATGTAATGGCGTCGGCTGCACGTTTTATATCCCTGACTACCTGACGTCATGGAAGAAGCGACAGCATCCGATGCAGAAATCTGAAGACTCTGGTATTCAGGCCGGCTGAGGGCTACCTGCAAGCAGATAACCCAAGTGTGATGACTGCAACAGTGAATACACTCAAACATGTACATTTATGGTAAGTGTACGCAACTGTACTTTGTCTTGAAAGGATCAGGAAGAGGCATCTTGTTTCTTGGAAATGTAATAACCAGAAAGGAGACAAATATGTTGGACATGGCAGAAAAGAATAAGTATATACTCTAGATATAAGGGGTCTATATTATAAGTTTGAAGTTTGAAACCTTCGAATCTCATATGATCGACATCATATGAGAGAAGTTTTCAAACATCGAACGTTTCAAAAGAGATCGCCGTAGGGAATGTTTCCCTTCATTTCAATGTAGTGCGATCTTGGAGTTGGTATATTTAAGTAGTTGGGGGTGTGGGGGTGCACTGGGGCTTGCCCCCCCTGCATAGAGCATTCAGGTAGATGTTCTTCATCTCACATTGCTGCAGTCCTTACTTATGGGTAGTCCGCTGTCCTCTGTCGGCCCGAATACCAAAGTATTAGGCTGACGTCGGTCATGGGCGCACAGCCCTGACATCAGAGCGTCAGGGTATAAAAGCGCATGACCGACGTCATATCCTCAGTCTTTTTTGCCGCATGGTCCGATGCAGAAGCAGCGTTGCAAGTGCCGTTCGGCTTTCTGAAATTTTTCGTTTTCGGAGTTTCAGACATACCAAGTTGGGCTAAGTACCCCGTTGGGGAGCATTTTTGTTTTTTCTTGCCTCAGTTGTTTACCGGATGTCAGAAAAAGTGAATAATTGTATTTCTTGTGGGAAGCAGATACCGCATAGGGATTACCACTCGCTTTGTATCCCTTGCTTGGGACCGGAGCACGACGTAGTTGGGTGTCGGTTTTGTGCTAGGTTTAATAAGCGCACTATTAAGAGAAGGCTAGATTGCGCTAGGTTAGTTTTTGGCAAACGGTGTAATTATAATATGCCGTCGGATCCTCCGACGCCCGCTTCCACGAAGAAGCGTAAAGACAAATCTGTAAAGCCTAGACAGGATGATTCGTCCATTTCGGACGCCGGTCCTTCAGAGACTGCAGTGGAACAGGTGGATCCGGCTGAAGTTTCTGTTGAGTCTCAGGGGGAAACCTTGATTTTACAGGATGTGGCATCACAGGAGTCAGGTCAGGCTGAAGGGGCCTCTCAGGTTACTATTCTCCCTTCTTTGCCTAAGGGGGTTAGGCCTTCTGCTACTGTTTCTAGGGCTCTTTCTAAGGGCAGGACTGTTTTGCCTTCTTCTGGAGTTAGTTCTGGTTCTTCAGGGTCTGTACCTAAGAAGCATATGCTTAAAATGGCAGAAGACTTGATTTCTTTAATTAGAGGTTCCATGCCCCCTCCTGATAAGAGGCCCAGGGTAGAGCCAGAGTTGGAAATTTTGGAGCAGGCCTCAGATGATTCTGAGTCTTCTGCTGAGGATATTCAAGATTTTCCTCCTTATTCGGATTCTGATGCAGAGGATTCTACTCCTTCTGCTTCCCCTCCAGAGGATTTTTCATTTTCAGAAACCTTACACTCTATGAGGGAACATTTTAAGTGGGAAGGACAGGATTACTCAGATTCCAGAAAGAGGCTTAGAGAGTTCTTGTTTCTACCACAGCACAGACCCTTGGCTATTCCTCCTGTTTTGGATGTTGTTCAGGATGTTTTTTCGGAGGCCTCATTTAATCCAGATTCTATGCCTCCTGCACCAGTTAAACCGGACAGGTATTATAGGGTACCTGAGGCTCATAAATACCTATATAAGAGTCCTAGGGCGGACCCAGAAACTATTAGTCAGGGGCCTAAGGGTGTTAGGGCTTCTGTTGTAAAGAATCCGGTTCCTCTAGATAAGGAAGCTAGAGCTTTGGACAGATGGGGTAAGAAGGTGTACACCTCTTCTACTTTGGCAATGAGGGCTTTAAATTGCCAGTTTCATATGTTGAAATATCAGAATTTCCTCCTTTCTCAGCTAAAATCTAAAGTGGATGCTTTGGCGGAGGGCATAGAGTGTAAAGAATTGCAAGATTTGGTGCATGTTTCTGAACAGGTGGGGAAACATTCTTTGCAGTGTGGCTTTGATGCTTTGCAGGCTTCTTCTAGAGTGGCTGCCACTGGTTCAGTTCTTCGTAGGCATGCCTGGCTTAAGGATCAGAATTTATCTGAACATGTTAAGTCTAGAATTCTGGATGCCCTTTACAGTCCGAAGTGTTGTTTGGTCCTCCTGTGGAGTCTGTTTTGAAGAAAATGGAGGACAAGGCTAAGTCTATGCAGACTGTTAAAGATTTTTTGCAGGTTCAACCTCCTAAGTTTAGTAGAAATTGGCCTGCTAAGGGGTGGACGTACCCTTCTTCTGATTCCCAGTCTAGGGGTAGATCTAGGCGTGGTAGGGGCAGAGCTCAGAGTACCTTTAGGCCTAGAACCTGGAGTTCGCCTGCTCAATCTGCTGGTGAGGGTAGGGGCCAGTCCTTTTGTAAACAGGCCCAATGACCTGCATTTTCAGCTGCCAGATTCTTCTTGCCTGGCAGCTCCTTTGGGAGGAAAGCTAGCTCTCTTCAAGCAAAATTGTTTTTTAGTCACCCAAGACAAATGGGTGTTGGACATTATAAACAAAGGTTACAAGTTTTATTTCCATACATTGCCTCCTTTCAAAGGTATGCCAGACATTCCTCCTCGGCAAAGGATGGAGGCTCACAAACAGATTTCATTACTTCTTCACATGGGAGCCATACAGCCAGTACCTCCTTCAGAAGTGGGTCTAGGGTTTTATTCCCGCCTGTTTCTAGTACCAAAGAAAGGGAACACGTGGAGACCGATTTTGGATTTATCTCTCAACACTTATTTGGACATTCCAAAGTTCAAAATGTTGACATTACAACAGCTTTTGCCTCTGCTGGGAAAAGATCACTGGATGGTAACTCTGGATCTAAAAGAGGCTTATCTTCATGTTCCTATCAGGCCCAGTTGCAGGAAGTACCTGCGTTTTCGAGCTGGAAATTTACATTATCAGTTCTCTGCATTGCCCTTTGGCTTATCTACTGCGCCCAGAGTGTTCACAAAGGTTCTGGCTCCAGTGATAGCCTTTTTCAGGATGGAAGGAATACAAATTTATCCTTACTTGGACGATTGCCTGATTATTGCACAAGACAAGGACAAGCTTCTTCAGCATCTACGGTATGTGATGGTAGTGTTAAGATGCCTAGGGTATTCTGTGAATGAAACAAAGTCCAGTCTAGTACCCTCTCAGGACATGTGCTTTCTGGGTGTGAGACTGAATACAGCTTCCCAGATGGCCTTTTGACCCCGGACAAACAGAAAAGTCTTTCACTTTATTTCCATCAAATGTCTCTACAGTCCAGGCTGACTGCAAGGACAGTCCTTCAAGCCTTGGGGTTCATGGCATCTTGTATTCTGGTGCTTCCCAATGCCAAATTGCATATGAGGAAGCTTCAATGGTATCTCAAAAATCTATGGACACAACACTGCCAGGATCTAGACACTGTCATTCAAATGATACCTTGCATTCAGAAGGAATTTTTGTGGTGGGCTCAGGAATGTCACCTAAACAAGGGACTCTCTGTGACCCGACCAGAGGCGAGTCAGATTCTAACGACGGATGCCTCGGACAAGGCTTGGGAGCACACCTCAATGGGAAATGGGTGCAAGACACGTGGCCTGCCAGACTTCAACATTTGCATATCAACTTGAAGGAGATGTTAGCAGTACAATTTGCATTAATGGCTTTCAAGGATTTACTTCACCCAGGGCAGGTGTTGATTCTAACAGACAACACAACTGTCATGTGGTACATCAACAAGCAAGGGGGAACTCATTTGTACCCTCTTTGCAGACAAGCGATGATTTTGTGGGAGACAGCTCTCAGTTACAACCTCAATCTTCAGGCAAGATTTCTACCAGGAGCACAGAACTCCTTAGCAGATGTATTGAGCAGACAAATAGTGGATCCTCACGAGTGGAAATTGGATCCTCAGGTATTTCAAAAGTTGACAGTGTCATGGGGAACTCCAGACATAGATCTGTTCGCTTCTCCACTAAATTACCAGTTGCCAAAGTTTTGCACAAAAGGGTTCCATCCCACAGCTTGGAAGGTGGACGCTCTGTCATTCAGTTGGGACAATCTTCATGTATATGCCTTTCCACCTCTACCTCTTCTGCCCAAGGTTCTCTTGAAGGCCAGACAAGACAAGCCATCCATGATCCTGATAGCACCGGATTGGCCTCGACAACACTGGTACCCACTACTGAGGAGTTTGGTCCGAGAGCCTCCATGGCCTCTGCCTTTGATTCCACACCTTTTGTCTCAGGAGGGCAATCACTTTCTCAACGTCAGAATTCAGTCTCTGCATCTAACAGCCTGGCATATTCTGTTTTAGATTCTGGAGGTTCTCAGCTTCCACAACGAGTTTTGAATGTTATTTTGGAGGCCAGGAGGCCTAGTACAAGGAAAGTTTATGCTCATAAATGGAGGAGATTTTTTATTTGGAGCAAAGGGAAGGACTTTGATGTTTCCAAACCTAATTTGAGTGCTTCCTTACAATATCTTACTGAGTTATTAGACAAAGGTTTGTCCTTCTCCTCCATAAAGGTTCATGCTGCAGCCATTTCGGCTAATTATGACTGTGACCCTCCTTTATTCTCTCATCCTGTGTTTAAGCAGTTTCTCAGAGGGGCAAAGAACATAAGACCCCCACGTAGAGCTTCTACTCCTGCTTGGGATCTCAATTTTGTGTTGGAAAAGCTTACTCTACAACCTTTTGAGCCTGCAGCTACGGCTGAGTTAAAGTATTTGTCATGGAAAACTGCTTTTTTGTTGGCCATTACTTCTGCAAGAAGGGTTTCTGAATCACAGGCCCTTATGGCAGTGGAGCCTTTCTTGATTTTTCATAAGGATAGGGTATCTTTGCGTACTAATCCTTCCTTTATGCCTAAAGTGGTTTCTAGTGTGGCCTTAAACCAAACTATTCATTTGCCTACTTTTTATGCAAATCCTCAAAATAAAGGGGAGAAGATTTTGCATACTTTGGATATTCACAGGCAGTTGCGTTATTATTTGAGCAGAACCAAGGAGTTCAGACAGTCTCAGCAGTTGTTTGTTTCTTTTGCTTTGGGTTCACAGGGTAAACCTGTTTCAAAACAAACTATTTCTAAATGGATTGGGTTTTGTATTTCTTTTTGTTATTCCCATCATGGTAAGGAGATTCCGACTGGGATCAGACCTCATTCCACTAGAGCTACTGCAACTTCTTCTGCCTTTCTAAGGGGGGTAGCTACAAAGGATATTTTGGAAGCAGCCACTTGGAGTTCAGTACATACTTTTTCTAAACATTACCACCTTCCTCTTTATTCTAAATCTAGGGCTGGATTTGCCACTGCAATTTTACAGGGCATTTTAGCAGCCCCTAATGCTTTATGATTTTTCCAACCTCCCTTTCCCGTTGCTTTGGGATTCTACCCATAAGTAAGGACTGCAGCAATGTGAGATGAAGAACATAGTACAGTTTTGTACCTACCATAAATGTAGATGTTCGAAGATCCACATTGCTGCAGTCCAATTTTCCCCTCCCTCCTTCCCCTCTGTAGCTTAGCATGGTTATATGGTTTGGGTGATGGCTGTAGTTGGGCATATCTTTTGGGAAGTTACTCTGTTTTTTGGCTGTGGCCTTTCCTTTAGGGCCTTCTGACATCTGGGGCAAGAAAAGACTGAGGATATGACGTCGGTCATGCGCTTTTATACCCTGACGCTCTGATGTCAGGGCTGTGCGCCCATGACCGACGTCAGCCTAATACTTTGGTATTCGGGCCGACCGAGGACAGCGGACTACCCATAAGTAAGGACTGCAGCAATGTGGATCTTCGAACATCTACATTTATGGTAGGTACAAAACTGTACTTTTTTTTATTTGTACTTTGTTTATATTTTAGGTTCGATGTTTGAAAACTTCGCTCATATGGAATCGATTATATGAGATTCAAAGTTTTCAAACTTCAAACTTATAATATTGGCCCAATATCTGTGTATTGCGAGATCACGAACCAAACAAAAAAACAAAATCAAACTAAGAACTAAAAAGGCGTATAAGAAACCAATAAAAACGGAACCGGCAACTGTAGAGAAACAATTTACTTAGCGTTTTCGGTAAAAACAATGCTTCACCTTCTTCAGATACAGAATAAAACAATTAAGACAGTTTAAGTAATCTTGTACATACCAAATAAATTATCCAATTAACCTATTAAAAACTAACAACCGTAAAATTTAAAAATACCATCCGCATGCACACAAAAACACAGTCTAAAGGCAAAAACCTTTTCAAAAGGTTTAAACCCAAAATTTCAAAATAAGAAACTTTTATAGACAAATAATAATAATATTAATAAGTCATATATAATCAAAAAACTGCAAAAAGGTGGTAAAAATCACCATGTGGAAAATGTGTAAACAAGTAACCAAACTTTCAACGTCTCAAAGATAACCATTTGAGTACACATTTAATAAATATTTGTTCGTTAAGACCAGGGAATATGTGTGCACTTGTCCTGATCTGCCATTCTAGTTCGTCAATTTCTAACAGAAGTTGCCAGGATCCACCTCTTAAGTCAGAACGCCAACAATGCAAAACTAGGAACTTAAAACAGTGGTCAGGGTACTCAAGTATGTGTTTAGCCAAGGCGTTGTTTGTGTCCTGCTTACTAACAGCATAAACGTGTTCATAAACACGCTGTCTTACTTTTCTTTCGGTTTTGCCTATGTAAAAGGCAGTACACCGATAGCATGTCGCGGCATAAACAATGCCTTTAGATTCACAATTAAATCTACCCCTAATAATATACAATTCATTATTAAGCACAACCTGTTTAATGGCTCAAATATGTTTACATTGTGCACATGCCCCACACTTAAACATACCATTGGGACCTAACCCACATGGTTTCCTCCTTTTTTCAAGCAAAACTTTAAGACTAAAATTCCTTCTATAGGTGATCTTAGGTTGCAACCCCAATTTATCACTCAAAATTGGGTCCTCAATAACCACCCCCCAGTTTTTATTCAGTAGACGCCTAACATAATCACAATCCACTGAAAAAGTACATAAAAAACTAATTTTAAAAGCTTTATCGTTAAGAAGGTCACAGTCAACATCCTGTTCAATGTTAACTGATGTTTCTTTTACCATAGGGGCTCCTAGTAAAGGTTTAAAGTGACCCTCGTGTCTTTCAGCCACTACCTCGTCCCTAATCTTGTCAATTAAATTAATTGGATATCCCCTATTAACAAACATTTTTTCTAAATTCTGACATTCTATTAAGAAGACGTCAAAATCCGTGACCATTCTTGCTGCTCTCACCATTTGCCCTTTTACTACAGCCTTCTTTTGATGGAACGGATGGCAGCTATCATAGTGCAAGAAGGTATTGGAGTAAGTGGGTTTTCTATAGATTTTACTCTTGTATTTAAGATTAACACAATCCTTATATAACAGGATGTCCAAAAAATTAATGCTATTCTCTTCTACTTGATATGTAAAATCTAAAAAGTCAGTCAACTTTACAATATCTGAAATGAACAAAGAAACCCCTTCTTTAGGGCCTTTCCACATAAGAAACATGTCATCCTGGTACCTAGTGTACCAGGAGACATGTTCCTTGAATGTTGGGTGTGTGAACAACATGTTGTTCTCCCATTGTGCCATACTAACATTTGCAAAGCTCCCTCCACAAGTGGAGCCCATAGCTACACCTGATGTTTGCAAAAACACATCCCCCTCAAATGTCAGAAAGTTGTATGATAACACCAGTTCAAGCAAAGTTTCAATAAGGTAGATAGTATCGTCTGGAACTTTTCTAACAAACAAGAATTCTCTAATCCATTCTAAACCTAAATTGTGGGGTATTACGGTGTAAAGGTCCTTCACATCTATAGTTACAAAACATACATCCGCCTGATATTCCAAATTGTCTATGTTACACAGGAAAGCCCACAAATCTTTACAAATTTGTGATTCTTTTTCAATATAAGGTTTCAATAAACTATCTACATACTTTGCACAAGCATAAGTTATAGACCCACGTCCGTCAACTATAGGTCTAAAAGGTGGGTTTGAGATTGATTTGTGTAGTTTTGGAATTCCAAAAAAAGCTGGTACTTTTGGGGCTAGTATAGTTAAATATTGATGTAAATCTACATCAATATATGCCTCAAGAAATAAGTCTTCCAACACCGTTCTAACCTTCCTATAGGCTATGTTTAATTCGTTAATCGAAACTTTTTTATAAACTTCAGAATCTAGATGCTTTCTCATAGCCACTACATAATCATTATGGTTCATCAACACCAACCCCCCACCTTTATCTGGTTTCATTGCTCGTATGTCACAGGTGTTAAGCAGATGAATAAAGTCATACTCGGCTGAGGAAGTGTTAAAATTATTGTTACTTAGCCTAAAATGATCTTTATGTAGAGCTCTAAGGTCAAGTTCACACATTTTTTCAAATAGGCTCAAGTTAGGATGCAATGGGGGTAAAAAACACTAGAGACCCTTTGAGAGTTAGTCAACAGAGGATGGTTACCTAGCAGTACATTAAGATTTAACTTACGAACATAAAGTTTTAGATCTATTAATGTTTTAGTAAAATCCATTTTTCTGCTAGGAACCCTCTGGAAAAGAAATTAACCCATTCCTGGGTAATGCTCAACTCTGTAAAGTTGTATATACTAAAGTCTCCTTCAATACTTTTACAAATAATAGGTCCGGGTCTATAATAATGTTCATTTCCTATCTCCTCCTCTGCCTCCTCCTGCTCCATTGGGGGGGTTGTTTTCTGTTCCCTTGGCCCCTCGGGGTATTCTGAAAACCCTGTTGATTAGCGACTACCTCTTCGTCCTCGCTAATGTTGTCAAGGTTTAACACCCCATTGTCCTTATTGTTATTATGAACCAAGTTGTTACTCTTGTTGACATGAGTGTTCGTGAGCCGTTCACGCCGCCTCAAATGTTGCATAGGTTGCTCATTGGTGTTGCTTCGTGGCTCACCCGGTTCATTCACATAATGTGCCCCCGTCAGTTTGGTTTCTTATACGCCTTTTTAGTTCTTAGTTTGATTTTGTTTTTTGTTTGGTTTGTGGTCTTATGGCGTCTGAAATGTGATGACTTTAAGAAATGGTAACCATTATATTATGGGACCACCTAATCTCACAGGTAATGTTGTCTTGTGGCCAGTATTCTTGCAACTGTATGTCCTAAGAGTTGGTGGGGAAGGCATTCTAAAATCTTCTAAAAGAAAAAATAGCTGCCCCCCCTTCCCCCCCACCCCCAGCAACTAACATTAACACTTGACTGGTTATTAATGAACAGCTTCTCATTACAATTCTGAGGCTGATTAATATGCTCAACAACTTGTTGATACTAAGTCACCAGCAGCTTACAAATTTAGAATATTATGGGAAAAGGATCGATGTGGGAGCATATTCTGCTCCTTCCCAGATATGAAACTAAATCTGAAAATACAGATACTTTGACTGTGAATCTCTGTACAAGTTTTTTTTTTTTTTTTTTTTTTTTTGTGCTGCTGTTAGACTGTGTTGTTGGAGATGTGGTAGGCAAGGACTAACAGACTGGATTTGCATGTTTTGCAGTTGTTCTAGATTGTTTTTGCTTAAAATATATTTAAATGTTACTTATAATTGTATTGTTAGTTTATATAGTTGGCTGTTTAGTAAATGTTTTTTTGGGGGACAAATATATCTCGTCAGCAGTTAAAATGTATAGTCTGCTTCTGATGAAATATGTGTTGGCATGCATACATTGAGATTTGCAATGTTCTTACTCGCTTGATTTCTATTCCAGTTATTTGCCTTAGGAGCTCCATTTTTATGGTACAGGGAAGTTTGGAGAGAGCAATCCAACATTATTATAGTTGACACATTCAAAAAATCAGTCGTGAACTGCTCGGCTTTCTGGGCAAACCAAACCCCAAATCTGTTTTGCTGATGTAGGAAAAACTTTTGAAACCCATGTTTTCTGCATACCATCTAACAGGCAACAAGAGAATGTCTCCATATACGAGTCATTTAAGTTTTTTTTTCAATTCATAAGTATATTTAACTCAAAATAGCTCTTGAAAGGGAGTACATGGTGGGGTGGGGGGGGGGGCAAAAAATGCCTCTGTGTCTTTTCCCTGTAATTGCAAATTATACTCAACACTGAAGTGAAATATATTTTGTACCACACTGAATTGTAAAGTTGTATAATATCTAACCAAATCTTTCAGCCCATTTCCCGAATCATATTTGTATATAAAGATTGTATATCAGGATTGTTTAAATAACATCTGTTTTCCACAGTCAGATCTGACATGATTTGCAAAAATGTCATTGTGCCCTTGATATGGACATTAAAATGTATGAGTACAGTGCAAAACAAGCCTCTGGATATTCTGTAGTAAGCTTCATTAGAGATGCCTTGCATGAAACAGTGGGAGTGGGGTGTCCCAAAGATTCTGATGTGACTTACCAACTTTAAGTAGAATGTAGATTGTTTGCAACTTAATGCTTTTTGTTAAGTATTCAGAAATCACTTCAAAATCTATCCAGTAATGCACAAAATTAATCTATTTCTACCTTAAATTAGTTGGTTGCATCATATGTATAGTCAGGCAGTACTTGGAATCAGGAAGTGTTTGAAGGTTTTACTGTCATAGGAGGGTCTACCTCATACGACAGTCCCATCTCACTTATCTGCAGCGCTGATCACCATCAGAGTGTTGTGCTGTAGTTCCTGTAGTGCATAACCTTGGGGTCTAGGTAAGTTATGTCCTAGATTTCCAAAAGTGAGAGTGCTGAGACTGTTTGTGAATTCGTATACCACAGCACTTTCAAAAGCTTTCATCGCACACTAGTACAGAGGTTGAAAGGCAGAGGCATAAAATTTAAATGAAACCTACACCAAACAATGAATCCCTCATAAATTGCGTTTATTTCAAAATGGCCGTAAATCATATTCAGTGTGGAATTCAAAGGTGTAACATGTAGGTAGAAATGTTGGTGCTTTGTTTATTACATCATTCATATCAGATTTCAGAGGTAAGAGAAAGTATTAATAATCAGATGGTAAAATCATCATAACAATCTAATGATGAATGGTTCACATTTGTAAGATGTCACAGCTGTGTCCTTTCTTTCTTAACCACCGCTCTGGTTTCTAAAGGAAGAGATAATCTTCCCCTACTTAGCACACTGAAATATTCAGTTGAATATAAATAATCACTGGGCTCATTGTCAATATCCACATTAGATGATGCTTCATCTCTTTTTCCCCAAATCAAATATTATGTATTTATACACCTTAGAATTGGTTTTGATGTTTTTTTAAACTTTTTTTTTTGTTTTATCCACTTTTGGTGTAGCCTTGTCATTCACAAAACAAACCAAGTGCTTATTCTTCTGCTAAGTAAATTCCTTCCCCAGTCTTTGAATTTTGATGTCTATATGACATTTTTGTTTCCTTTCTTGCATTTCAAGTTCTAGTTCTTGTATCATTTTGATAAAACTGTTGTACAAAGTGCCTTACTTTGAATGGGAGACAAACGTGTGTACATTTTGTTAGCTCTCTTGCATCTGATGTGTTAATATATATATATATATATGTATATATATATACATACATATATATATATATATATATATATATATATATATATATATATATGTTTCTTTTAGTTTTCCACCAAATTTTTAGCAAACTTAACAGAATCAGTATGTTGAACTGCATGCCATTTCTGGATGAGCACCTCATCATTGATACATACCCCCAGGCCTGAATTATACCCTGAAACCTCATGGATCCATATCCTGTTTAAATGGGTATCAAATGTCAAACAGCAGCCCAGAATTTCTTAGACATGCTTGTTTTATTCTGTCTTCAAGGGAACTTTCTGGGATGCCATGGTCTTTGTCACACTACGTACTGCTGTAGGCAAAAAGTAAGAAACATCATCCTTACCTTAATCAAAGCCCTTGATAAATTATTCCAAGCCTCATGGAGCATCTCTTGTAACAAATAAATGCCTCTTGTTTAAGATGTAGAATATCATAAGGGGAGTCTTACTAGCAAATGCACACTAAGAAATAGTGTTTGTTTAAATTGCAACTTTACACAGCATTTTATCAAGTAATCTCACATTATTTTTTGACTAAACATTTTCCAAGACTGCTATGAATCATTTCTTATGTAAACAAAGTACAACTTCTGGGATTATTTCTTTAAGCGATGTTATTTGTAGTACTACTAGCAGTTTTCCAGCAGAACTTCTATTGGAGAGAAGGATTAGAACAGCCCTTTCATTTCTGCAAAAGGCTTTACAAGGCAGAGGAGAAGCTAGGCCATTTGGAGCCTAGGGTGAGACCCTCATTTGCACCTCCAACCTCTTAACTGTCCAGATTTCCCTTCATAAATTTTTTTTTTTTTCTGGTAAATCAATGAGGACTGAACTCATTAAATAATGACATACTTTTGTGTTTCAGACTTCATTTCCTTCAGAAAATGCATACTAATACAAATTCTATTGTCTTAGCAACTTTCTAAATTTAAACTTTATAAGAGCAATATTTTAAACCTGTCCCTATTTTGGGCCTCTGACCCCATTATTTTAGGTTGTATCCATATTTCTTGTACTAAGAGATTGACAGGTATGCCCCGTGACACTGTTTTCATGACAGGCAGAGACATGTGTTACTTTTAATCAATGAGCAAGAAGAGACTAGGAATATACATTTGGACAGTGTAGGTGACTCACCTCCACATGGGGGGATGTAGGGGAGCCTGCCTCCCTGCAAAAACACCTAAACTTCAGTGAGATTGATCATCAGGAGGTTTACTCTTCAGTGAGTAGTAGTGGAAGGATGTACTATGTCCTTCTTTTAAAATAAAGAAGAATGTATATTAAAATTATGCTTGGCTTTGTTGCATTTCTGCTTGCCAAGTCGTGTAGCTGCACCACTTGCTTTCTTTCTCTAAATGTCGTGACAGTGCCCTCCCTCAGTAGTTTGCCCATGTATGCACAAACATTTCACGAACATCAAAATGTATAGTTTCCCCCAACAATCACTTCAGTAGTTTGTCCCATGATGCACAAACACTCAAATGACACCAAAATGAATAATTTCCCACAAAGGTCTCTTCAGTAGTATGTCCATGTATGCGTAAGTGCCAAAATGGATAATTTCCCACAAAGATGCCTCTTGTCCTTCTGTGCACAAACACCAAAGTGAAACACTTTCTCCAATGACCCCTTTAGTACTTTGTCCACATATACTCAAGCACTCACTGATACCAGAATGAAACAGTTTCCTCAATAATCCTTTCAGTAGTTTTGACCACTCAAATAACACCAAAATTAATCATTTCCCCCCAAAGATTCCTTCACTAGTCTGTCCAAGTATGCATTAGCACTCCAGTGACACAAAAATGAATCATTTCCCCACAAAGATCCCTTCATTAGTCTGACCAAGTATGCACAAGCACGTCAGTGACACCAAAATTAAACATTTTCCCCAACAACTGGTTCAGTAAACTGTCCAAGTAAGCACAAGCACAAATACCAAAATTAAACATTTTCCCCAATGACCCCTTCAGTACTTTGTCCAAGGGAGCACAATTATCAGAATGAATCATTTCCCCCATAAAGATCACTTCAGCAGTCTGCCCAAGTAAGCAGAAGCACTCCAGCGGGGAGCCATTTATAATCTCGAAATACTGAAATGTCGAATTTCAGTATCTCGAGACTATAAACCCGAATGTGTAAAATAACTAAAGTTCATAATCGCGAATTCGAGATATTCGAATTCGCGGTTATAGCCTTACACTACCTGATGTCCGGGATTGTGTGTTTATGGTGCGTGGTGCCATGTGTGGATCTAGATGTTTTGTCAGGTAAGTGAGTGTTTTGTAAGGGATTCGAGTGTGGTTGAATGTGCTGATATGTTTGATGTGTGTGTGTGAGGGACTGCAGAATGTGCGTGTGTGAGTTTGCTTTTGTTTCCTGTTTGTGCGATCTCGGAGTTAGTATATATAAGTAGGGTGTGTGTGGGTGTGTATGAGTTGTGTAAGTGTGTAGTTTTTGTTTCTTTATGTTGTGATGTGGGTGTTGCGGTGTATGTACGGTGTAGTGTATGCGTTTGTTCGGTGTTTTGAATTTTGCAGCTTTGTGCTCGGGTTTTGTAGTTTCTGTGTTTTGTGGATTCGGTTTCATAGTTTTGCGATACTGAAATTCGATGCTTCAGTATTTCAAGGTTATGAAATGAATCCCTCCAGTGACTCCAAAATTAACTATTCCCCCCAGCGGCTTCTTCAGTAGTCCATCCAGGTAAGCATAAGCACCAAAATTAATCATTTCCCCCCAATGACACCTTCAAATAGTTTGTCCAGGTATGCACAAGCACCAAACTGAAACATTTCCCCCAACAATCCCTTCAGTAGTCTGTCCGAGTAAGCACAAGCACCAGAATGAAACATTTCCCACAATGACCCCTTCAGCAGTCTGACCAAGCATATATTCACAAGCAGCAAAATAAACTAGTAAGTAACCCTACTTACTTCAGAGACTTTTTTTTTTTTTGTTCTGCTCTAGTCTCTCCCCACAGAACAAATGCACCCGGAGCGAGCTATTTCAGTTGTGAAAACACTGCGTCCCTCAGCTGACTGCGAGTGCCAGTGATTCAGCCCAAGACGCTGTCTTTTTTCCACCACACCACCACCCCCTCTAGCTGTGCAGCAAATCATAGGTCTTTTTGAGTTTGCCAAAACAAGATGATGTCAGCAAGTGTAGGAGGTACATAGGAGCATCTTGAATATCCATTTTGGAAGTGTGCATTGCTGTTTCTCTTAAAGGGAAATAAAAAATGGTATTTGACTAAAAATATATATATATTTTTTTATTTTACATCTGCAAGTTGTGCCCTGGACAAGAAAGCGCCTAGGGAGATTGGCCTGTTCACCCCGTACTAGCTGTGCTACTGAATGGTCTACCTTAAGAATGCAACCAAGCAACCAATCAGTTTCTGTTGTTTGTAGTAGATGTGATGATATGAAACCTTTAGCAAGGGTACAGAGTTTTGAAATTATCAATGCCAGACTAGATCATGCGAAGGCATGAGTCTGGACCTGCACTGGCCATGTGTGAAAACAGCACTCCAGGGATTTGCATTGTATTACTGAGCAGGAAGCAGTGAATGTTCATCATTCTCATTGCTGCAGTAGACTTCTGTTTATATGGGTTGTATCCTGCTTAGGCTACATCAATCGGCCAGCTTCGCAAAGCTGTGATCAACTCCCACACCTTTACTCTGACTGCTGATTAGCCAGTCTATTGGAGAGAAATCAACAGAGTGAAATCTTGAATACTCTCTTGGTGCATCAAAAGGAAGCAGCTCTGAAGCTTCACAGCAGCAGTCAGCCT
This sequence comes from Protopterus annectens, assembly GCF_019279795.1. Classification (NCBI taxonomy): domain Eukaryota; kingdom Metazoa; phylum Chordata; order Ceratodontiformes; family Protopteridae; genus Protopterus; species Protopterus annectens. The sequence continues at coordinate 1,050,635,126 of NC_056725.1, read as the reverse complement.
TCAAGCTTGTTTCTGGTAGATAGGTCCCCACAGGACAACCCCTTTGCACCATAAAATTGTTGCCCTTTTAAGAAAATGTATTTTATTTGGCGACTAAAAACAGTATTTCCCATTTAAGAAACCCAGAATTTTTTTTCCACAGTATTGGACGTTTCTTGTCAGGGACTAATATATTTTAGCTAAGGGCTTATTTTTTTATTTTGGGGATAGTTTTTTTGGTAAATGTGTACTGATTTTGCAAACATTTACTATGTCTGTGTGATTTTTAAGGCTTGGGAAGGGTTTTGACTGGACAGAAAATGTTTTAATGCTTGTGTACACTTTGTGACCACTTACCTGTTATTTTTTTTTCATTAGGGTGCATTGAGAACAAATGCTTTATTTCTGAAATAATTTTCTGTGTTCTGCTTATACTATAATAGAAAAGAACCATGTGGGGAAGTGTAAGTGCATGTGTACATCCATGCACTCACTTCAGGAACCCTTACTGCCACCATGGGCTCAGACAAAGCCTCATCCAATAATGAGTGCACTTGTAGTGGCCAACCATGGTTCCTCTTTCTAATTACTTTTCCAAGACCCTGTGGTGCAGTCCTTTCTGCCACCATGGACCAGGGGTCATTCATATCCTCCTTAGCTGTTCCATTGTCCAATTTGGTCATAGGACAACCATCGTCTTTGGGTCTAGGAAACACTCCAGGGGAAGTTTCTCAGGATAGCTGCAGAGAGACGCTTTTTGACAGGGCTGAAGTCCCATCTCTTATTCAGCCATCTTCTAGCGGTGTTCAAAAACAGCAAAGCCAAATATCCGACCACCACAGCTGAGGATAAAACGAAAAAACTTTAATAATAAAACCAATAGAAAAAAATATGGTTAATGCTTTCACTGCACCAAGCAGCTTCATCAGACCATATAAAAATATCCAAAAGCAATTCCTTCATAAAAACTTTGACAGACAAATCAACTTAAAAAATTACAGCACATGACAAGATCACTCCACCGACCATGAAGTGCACTGCACCATTGATAAAATCACAAACAACACTTCAGGAAAATAAACTGCAGGCTTTTAGCACCGGTTTTAAAGAAGTATGCCCATTTACATAAAGTCAGAAATCATCTCAACTCACTCTGTTCTGTTCAGTTCTGTTACGAATATCCCCACCACGAATACTAACAGGAACAATCTCGAACAAACTTATGATCAGGGCTGTTATCCACAACATGTTTTGCTAACACATTGTTCAACTTACCTGATAATCATTAACATGTTCTAAAATTCTATCCTTAAAGGTACAGTTCTTCTTATCAACATAAGATTTACATATTACGCACACTGCATAGTAAGCAACATTAATGGATTTAAGTCAGCATAAAAATCAAATTCGATCTTACAACCTCACATTGGATACAAAATATAAGCAGTAGTCCAAATGTACTTGCAGGCATTACATGACTGACAAGGAAAGGTACCCTTGTGATCAGAACATTCATTGTAAACAGTCACTGTGTGTTTATAACAAAGTTCTCAATTAAGGGATCTGTTATTCTTAAAAAGGAATCTAGATGTCATACCCAACAGTCCCTTAATATCCTTGTCCCAAGGAAAAAAATCGCTGATGTGGCCGTTCACTTAATTGGCAGTTTGCTGTTTAAGGGTCGATGAAAAAGCGTTTGCTGTACAACCTTTTCGATAACATAATATAGACCCATGAAATCCAGGTAGTGTTCCAAAGCAACAAGCCTTTATTCGTCACAGACCAGCAATCCTCAGTAACAAAAAAAATCAAAAACACTTTGCAATGTTAAGCATATCAGCTTTTATACACTTAGAAGGAGGTGTGGAAAATATATGTATTGCTTAATTGTAAACCATCCTATTCCAGGCAAACAATATAAACAGGGCCATAAACATGCATTTAAGAACAACAAGTACCCACCCCATACACGCTACTACTGATTAGACCCAACTAAAATAAATACTACCTATTTGCAGCCCACATTCCAAAATCACATATTAAGAAAAGCATAACGTACATAATAAAAAGACTGACTTTTAGCTAAAATTGTTTTCGGCTAACTAATGCAATAAAGCCTTCTATGACAAGAACTAAAATCCTGTACATTGGTAGATAAGTAAAAAGAGCTAACTAGATAGATACAAGAAAAACACACATAGCTATCTAATCATAAACATTAAGTAGAGCATTATAAATATATATATTTTCATAAGAATATTGAATAAGCATCCATCCATAAGTATTAGTGTGCATAAAACTTATTTACAGCTCAGAAAAAATGTCAGTGCTTTGCAGTCGAGACTGAAAAAGGAAAAAAAAAAACCGCCAGTTGTAACAGTTTTCATGTTTACAGCCCCCACCCAAAAAATGTTTATACAATGAAGACCAGTAGAAAATCCACAGAAAAATGCAGAAAACAATGGATGAAGTAAACTAGTAATGTATAAAAGTGTGCAGGTGTGTGCATGAGCGTGCACCAGTATGCTAAACGAGGGAATTGTACCAAAACTTTATGGTAATAGTAGCATGAAAAAATGTGTGTTTTGAATCTACTGTTTGCATCTCTGGTGTGATGCAAGAGTGTACTAAATCTAATCAAATCATAATTGAGGTTAAAGTAACTAAACATATATATGTATATATTTATACACCTTCTACACATTTTTTTATTATGTTTAGTACCTTTAGTACATAAAAATATTTCCTCATAAATTCCCTAAAAAAACTTTACAGACTGTGTGGCAGCTTACATAAATTCAGCACACACTTAATAGAGCAAATTCTGCTCTAAGCTTCTTGCTAGCAAGCCTGGAAAACAAATGTATTTTCATTCCTGTGGTTGAGAATGTTCCTTTGTGCATTTCCACTTGTTGCACTGATACCCAGGGTAATTCAAAAGAACTCGGCCCAGGCAACATGGGTTCTTCCATCTTATGGAGCTGTCCAGGGACAGTTAACGCAAGCTTCTGCACAGACTGGACCTACTTGCTCAAGGCAAGTGGAGTGTAATATACCCTAGTGTAAAACAGCTTCAACTGCCTGCCTGGATGATTTAATTGTGATTCCTTTTAGGCACCTCTTTCATGAGGACATGCAGCAGGCAGCAAAGAAGACAAACTGCTACTTGCAGATCTTAAATTGGTAAGTGGAAAAGATTTTCTAGTAGATCTCTAGCCAATAACCGAGGCCCCATCAGTGATTATGTACTACTGGTTGTGAAGTATTTGTGAGAGTTGTGTTCTTGTGGCTTATCTTATGCCTGTATCAAGGTATGTGGCTATTGCTGCATGTCTGCCCATGGATCCTCCCCTTTCTTTCTTGTCTTTGGTCCACACATTTAGACTATCAGCTGCACAGACAGGAACAAAAGCTAGAGGAGTCTCAGTCTATATTAGCAATAAGCATAACTCTAAGTTAGTTAAACAGGACGATGCCCTAGAATGTATCCACATGCAAATCATCATAGACATAATGCCATACCACATCCTACCAAGCTGTTGATCACCCTCTATGGCCCTAGAATCCTTGGACCTGGTACTGAACAGTATGGGAGAGAGCTGCCTCCTAAATTGCTTGAAACATGACCTATCAGGACTAATTGAGTCACTTTTCAACTATAGCCTCAGAACAGGCTGTGTACCATGAGAAAGGAGGACTGCAACTGTTATCCCACTTCTACTTCGACCTATTAGTTTGACTAGTCTAATATGCAAAACCAGGGAATGAATTGTCATAGAAATGATCAACAAAGACATAGGCAGCCTTCATACACTGGACCCAACCCAGTTTGGCTTTGTCAAGGGAAGGTCATGCCTACTAAACCTGGTGGACTTCATTGAGAAGGTCAGTAAGTCAATGGATGAAGAGAAAAAGGTGCATACAACCTACCTGGACCTGGCTGAGGTGTTTGATATAATGCCCCACTCGGGTATAATTTACAAACTCACCAAACTTGGCATAAACCCCTGCATAACTCACTGGATTGCCATCTGGCTCACAGACAGGACCCAGAAGTCAGGATTGATGATACCACCTCCACTAATAGACCATTCGTCGGGGGGGTACTCCAGAGCTCTGTGCTGGTACTGCTTCCTATTTGCCATCTACTTCTCAGAAGTGAAGACTAATGTCAAGGGCTTTTAGCTGATCAAGTTCACAGATGACTGCAAATTGGAAGCGGTCATGATTTCCCTTCTTACAACAGAGTCTAACACAGACAAATGACTAGTGCCAAAGTCTCAGATTAAAACTCACTGCCAAGAAATGCATTTGGATGCTTTTTGGGGGAAAAAAGTGCCATCCAGGCTAATTACTGTATCTATAAGACCTCCCCAGGTGTTGAACCGGTAGTCAGGGACCTTGGAACATATGTAGACAGTAAGCTGACCTTTGACCAACTTGTTGTCAAGGTAAGGAAGTCATAGTTCCACTTTATTCTACCTTTATCAGACGCATTATTGAGCAGAATGCCTCCTTCAACATGTACCTGACCAGACATGTGCAATAATTGGAGCACCCACAAATGTTTCTTACCAGGAATATCCGGGGTATAAACACATTGTCCTATATGGATTGCTTTAAAGCCCCATCTCTGTATTCTGTTTCTACAGGTTACTGGGAGGCAGTCAATGCCTGAAATACAAAGCATCGTCAGATCCAGCTCTGACGGACCTTTTACTCATCCACAAAACAAACAGCATCAGAGCCACTAACTAACAAGTAATATGTGTTGGTGAGATAGATGTATGTCTCAGAGTATCTCCATGGTCTGGAACAGGCTTCCCGTCCATGTGAAGCAGAGTCCAATCCTAACCCTGTTTTAACGTAACCTTGACCAATGGATGGGAAATTGGAAATTCACTCCAGGTCTGGCCCCCTTGTCTCCCTGATGGCAATGCCCAAACACACATACATCTCCCCACATAACCTCTAGAAATGTCCTAACAATACCATCTCTTAATAAACATCCATGATACGTAGACACACAATTGGGTTGGGTTGCACAGCTATGCTTATAAAGTCCCTGGTGGCCAGCCTAGTATATACCTTTCAACGTATGTATTATTACTGTATATTGCATCTGAGTGTGTGTGCATCTGGCCCAGGCTGTGTTTAAAAAGGGTCTCTTGCAGTAGTTTATTTATAATTTTTTTTTTTTTTTTTGTGTGGATCTTAGTGTAATAGAAAATTACTTCTGTGGGCGGATCCCCCCTGTTTATCAAGCAGTTTTGTTCCTTCCAAGAAGAGCTGAAAATGAACACATTGACATGTTTAGACTGATGGCATCAGATTGCTGATGGCTTGAGGTGAAATAAATAGAGACAGCATTGCAGAGTGGAAGATAAAAATACTCCTATTACTAACTATTGTAATCTACCACACTTAAAAATGTACTTTTAAGGTGAGTACTCAGCTATATTTTACTGATGCCCTTGTGTTTGTTTTGATAAGCAGTAGCCTGTTTCGCCCTTCAACTTGAAATTGTTCTCACCTTAATAAAGAATTAAATCTACAACCAAACCTGTATGGTCTTCTACTAACTGTTTTCTAACTTAATTTTGACCCTTACATTTGTTTGTTTACTATGGCTTATTATTATAATTGTACTTGTGTGTCTTCTTTGTTTTCAGTTCTCTACCTGCAAGTCCAATTATTAGAATCCTGAGAATGCGTGACCCCGAAAGAGGGCAAACTACATTGCCTTTTGGAAATAGTAATGAAGCAGATGATGAAGATGAAAGCTAAACTATTTGATGTTCATTAAACTGTAGGCTTTGTATGTCCAGCTATTTTCCAAATAATAAAGAATATTTATTTTCATAGCTAAATGTTTAATACTTTGCACGTGACAAGATTCTTTATATATATATATGTGTATGTATATCTGTCTATAGTGCAGGGGAAGAAGACTGCATTTTTATAACTAATGTATAGATACAAAGGCCAAGCTGTGCCCACACTTTTTACTTTTTTAATGGCTGTTTTCTTATTTTAATGCTTTTTACATAAAAATAGGTTAATTTAAACTTTTTGCAAATAAGGCTTAAACATGTCATTTTGTGACATTGAATTTTAGAAGCCATTGTTAAAAAATATACAGTATTGTTCTTAAGTAATTATTAAACCTTGTCTAAAAAGTGTCTTTCATTTGCTGTTCTGTTTGTTTCACATCTGCAGTATCTTTTATTGCAGATTGGAAGTGTTAAACATGCAAAAATCCATCTTATCCAGTGGAGCTAATGATTTCTGAGAGATGTTATGTCAGCTAAGGATAATAAAATAAGAATGGTTACCAGTGGCTAATTGTAAGCCCCAACCTCCCCTACATCCACCCCCCAAAACAAATCTGCTAAACCAATCAGTACAAAAGGTATTTTTTTCTAATCTTTCAGCCTGTTTTATGGGTGTTTTCATGACAAATGGGTCAAAAAAATCAACAGTCCTGAGCTATATAACCTTACTGTTTTTGTGTGATTGAAGTCATTAACAAGAAATAAAATTAAAAAACAGCCACAGCCATGTACGTGCACATGCAGTGAAATAAGCAGCAAAACTTGCTTCATATGTATAAATATGCTTTTGTGTGTGTTTGCATATTTTAATAATAAGTTTTAATAAAAGTTTTCGTTAAGACCTGGCCATAAATTCCTTCATTTTTACATTTTACATTGCCATTCTTTTCCCATCTTTTGTAGTTTGTCAATGTCACTAGCTCTAGAATTACCTGCTTCACCTAGTATTCCCTGAGGTTTAACTCAGCAAGAACCTAACTTCTTTAAATTGATTGGGATCCAACCTTCATTAATGACATTCTGTTTCGCTATGTCATAGTAATGCTCATAAGTACGTTTTTTGGGGGAGGGCCATTCCGTCTTTCCAACATAGAATGCAGAACAGGTTTCACATAAAGCCAGGTAGACTAGACCTTTTGTAGAACAGTTACCCCCTTGGAAAGTTATCAGTGCATTATTCATAGTAATGGAGACTTTTTCCCTTATGCATTTACACTGAATACAGGCCCCACATCTTTTTGTGCCTCCTCCCACCCTAGGGTTTAAATCAACTTCCTTTTGAAGGTTTTTTGAGCAGTGCTCATAGCGCCGTAAATGTGAATTCATGGACTCCTTTGCAGAGTGACTGCATACTTTATGCAGTAGTCATTCTATGCTTAATCTGTGTTCATAGTGTTTTTTGCAGTAAAGTGGCTTCAGGTATTCTCTGGTGTCCTTGTGTCTTCAAAGTATGTAGTGTACCTTGAAGGAAAAAGTGGAGAAAGTGTTTTGATGGCTCTTTTGGGAAGAAGTGAATACTTTAAATCCAAAATGATGGAGCCTTGATCTGACTATATAGAAAGGTGTGGTCTTTTTCTTCCACAGTAAATGACATTCCTTTGGAGAAATGGTTTGAACTGCTCAGTGGGTTATGTCTGCATCCACATAAGGATTACTTTGTATCCTGGTTCAGTTGCAAAAACCTAAATATAAATCCTACAGCCAGATCATTACAATGTTTAAAGGATATTTTGGCCCTACATTGCTGAGATTTCCAGAAATATTTCATTTTAATTATTGAAGCCAGACACTTTACAAGGCAATGAATGCACTGTGTTGCTGAATTGAAACAGTGTATTGTGAGCTTTGAATTTAGTCTTAAGTCTCAAAGCATTTAGAAACAGTTTCATGTGTGGCATTCACAGTGAAGTTTGGCAGATAGAACTACTTTCTCAATTGAACATAATATTTTCAAACACACTTAGACTGTTTTAGGTATAGTAAGAGCTGACAGAGGTATTCAGCAGTGTAGGATGCATGAGACCAAGGTAGTGTCTTGAAGTGAAAGTGCAAACACATCCTACAAAAGGTAAAATGTTTTATTAACATTGTAACAGTCTGACTTGCGATCCTGAAGAGGTAAGTGTATAAAATGAGCATGTCTACAGTCACAAACCAAGAATGAAAAAATTCCTAGAAAAAATACCGTTTATCTTTGGAAAAAACTAGACAGTATGTGAAAGTGACACTGCGTTACCGGTGCTTTTCATTGTATTCTCATTGCAAAAGTAATTTGCCTTCCTTTATTATAAATAAAAAGAATGGACTAGAAAATACGGGAGAAAATATTTTAAACACTGGTTCATAAGAAATGATTGTAGATTACTGCTGTGAAGCTAAAACATGCACAGGTGACAAATTGGCTGTGTCGTGTGAAATGGTGACAAGACTATGCGTTGAAAAGCAAACCTGATATTTGCCTTTAGTTGCGGTAAAAACGTGGAGAACTAGCATTGTGTTTGAAGAACTTGGTAAACTGGCAGCAAATTAAATTTGTGAGCTAAAGTATGCTGCTTGAGTTTGACGTGCCAGCTTTCCATTACGAAGGATTTCTTGAGGAACCAGGAGTACAGAAAGGTGGTAAAGATGCCATTGGTGACTGAATCTGTCACACTATACATTTTTTTAAAAAGGGAACATTACCATTTGCATTGAAGTAAAGAGTGCATGAAGGACGTGAAAGACTTGAGACAATAGTGAAGCACAGTAAATGGATGTCTCCTTTTTTTTTTTTTTTTTTTTTTTAAAGAATGCCATATGCATGGAGACGTATGATCTCCCATAAGTGAAAAAGATGGTCATGTTGAGTGGTGGAGCTGTGTTTTCTAAAACCAATGTAACCACTGCTGATCAACTTTTATTTGGTTCTGAAAGTGTAACAAGGTAATGTTAATTATGAGGTCTGCACCATCTGTGTTCAAAGATTACTGTATAGCCAAAGGTTTGAATGTATTTGTGTAATTGGATGATTTTCTCATTACTGGAAAGACTGAAAACAAGTATCACATTAACTTACATTTAATTATTTAATTGCAAGATTGTTAACCAAAACTTAAATAAAAATGTGAGTTTAGTAAATCACAAATTGAATATTTGTTGCAAATTCTGGATAGGAAAGAGATGCACCCTTCCACAACAATGGTGAAAGTCATTCTTGAGACTTGCCTTATGTATTTGAATGAGTTAAAAGAGCTGTTCAACATTAGATCACTGTTGCAGTAGCCTAAATTGTTTGGGTTATATCCTGCCAAGGATATGACCACTGTTGACCTCTCAACTGCCCTTGTTTTGGAGGAATGTTCTTATTAACAGGTATGATTTAGAAAGTCCTTATTTTTGGAGGCATACCCCTATTTTCAGGCTTCTTTTACTCATTTGCACAGTTTTCTAAATCCCCCTCATCAGTTGTGATTTTGGAAGCTATCTAGTTCACAGAAAATGACCAACATGTTAGTGACTGCAGCAATTAATCTTACAACTTTTTTCTGAAGCAAAAATAAATGACATTTTGTAGTAGAATTTTGCAATGCAGTTCATTAAAGTCTACAAATTTTACACTGTCTCTCTGATAATTTGCTTACTTTTCCAATCATTTTATCACTGTCTGTTTAAACATGCTTCTGAGTAGTGTTCCTACTGGAAATGGGAAGAGTTATGTGCTATTTGGTATTTAAGTTTTACCCTAATTAGGTATCCAGATTTTTAGCTGAATGTTCCTATTTTCACTGTCTGCTAGGTATGGACCACTGGCCAGCTTTCAAAACTTCAGGGAAACTTCCAAGTGCCCTAACCACTATGCGGCTCTAGTAAAGACTCACAAAAGCAGTGGTTAGAGATCCAAAAGCTACAGATCTTGTTCTCAAATGTGCTCTCTCTTGGCGGGCTGTGTAGAATTTACTTTTGGCTTATAAGCCTTCATGACAAATCTTCCACAGTATCATTTTTCTGAGCTGAAACATGCCTTTTTTGTGAATTCAATTATTTTATGCTTGAAAATGTATGTTATTTGGTATTATCTTTTCCGTCTGGATTCAGCTTGTGGGTTATTTGATTCAGCTCGAATCAGAGAGTGGCCCCTGGCTCTTCACCTGTCCTAAAAACTTCATATAACTAAACTACCTCCATTCCTTGTAATGTCTTGCTTAACTAAGACCATCTCATATCTAGTTTGCTGCCATTCCTGGACAGCAGCTTAGGTCATTGCTCTACTGGAGTGTATCCTTTTTTGCTGATTTTATATCGACCTTTGCGTGATGTCCATGATAGATGTTCTTTGTGTTTCACTGCTGCAGTCATTACATTTGGGTAATCTGCTGGCAGGTTGCCCTCAGTCAGCCTGATTAACAAAGTCTTGGGTCCTGCGTCGGTTGCTGTCCCTTCTTTCATGACGTCAAGTCGTCAGGGGTATAAAACATGCAGCTGACACCATTTACATCAGTCTTTCTTGCCACGCAGTGCCTGAAGCAGAAGCAGTTTACAAGTGCCGGTGGGCCGACTCCTGAAATTTTCGTTTTCGAGTTTCAGAGCCGAAGTCTTCAACTAAAAGCTAAGTACCCCATTGGAGAAACTTTTTCTTGCTCCTTACCGATGTCAGTAAAAGTTAATAATTGTATTACTTGTGGGAAGCAAATACCTCATAAGGATTTTCATTTATACTGTATTCCTTGCCTAGGCCCTGACCACAACATGCCTGGCTGTCGGCTTTGTGCTAAATTTAATCAATGCACTATTAAGCATCGGTATAGTTTTGCCTCAAAGTATTTTGGAAACAGATTTAACTACCCAGAAATGTCTGATAGCAATCCAACTACCGGAGTACATAAAAAACGCAAAGAAAAGGGTAGAGAGAGACAGTCGAGGTCCAAAACCAATGACGAAGCTTCTCCTAAGTCAGTCGCCGGTTCGCCGGTACTCAGTGAGGTGCTTTCGCAGCCCCTGATACCCACTGCTTTTGAGTCACAGGCCCCTACCGACACCCATGTGGAGTCTGGCATGCCACGAGATACTCAAGGTATTGGACCCACGGATGTATCTCCCTCGGATGGGTCCAGAGCTGCTGAGCAGACACCGGCTTCAGAGGGTGTATTCAGGCCTCAACATTTTTATATCAAACCAATGACAGCTGCAAAACCAAAGACAAAGGCAACTTCTAAAACTAAAAAACCGACACATGAGCCACGTGCACAGGCCTCTATGCCTAAAAACAGATGATTAAAATGGCTGAAGACCTTATTTCCTTGATCAGGAGTTCCCATCCCCCTCCAGATAAGAGGCCTAGGCAAGACACTGATTATGAATCTTCAGATCATGTTTCTATTTCTTCTGATTCCTCTTCTAATCAGGAATTATCTTTCCCTCCCTATGAGGATTCTGATGCAGAGGAGTCTATACCATTTGCATCACCTCCTGGGGATTATTCGTTGAGAGAAACCTTGCATACTTTGAGGAAGCATTTTCACTGGGAGAGTCAAGATTTCTCAGAATCAAAAAAGAGGCTCAGGGATTTCCTTCTTCTCCCTCAGCACAGGCCTTTAGCCATATCCCATTTTAGACATTGTGGATGATGTAGTTTCGGAGTCAAGCTTGTCCCCTGACTCCTTACCTCAGGCTACCAGCAAGCCTGACAGATATTGCAGGGTCCCTGACTCGCACAAATTTTTATTTAGAAACCCTGCTGCTGATCTTGAAACTATTTCACAGGGTCCAAAGGGAGTTAAGGCCTCGACAGCAAAAAATCCTACCCCCTCTGACAGAGATTCAAGGGCAATGGATAGATGGGGAAAAAGTGTTTATACATCTGCAACCTTGGCAATTAGGGCCTTAAACTGCCAGTTTCATATGCTCAAGTATCAACGACATGTTATGGGATTGCTGAAACAGAAAATTATGTTGATTTCTGAATGTACAGAAAATAAAGAATTGCAGGAATTATTGCATGCAGCTGAACAGGTTGGAAAGCATACTTTGCAATATGGTTTTGATTCTTTAGAGGCCTCCTGCAGGGCCGCAGTTATTGGATCTGTGATCAGGAGGCATGTAGGCTAAAGGAACAAAATTTTCCTGATCATGTTAAAGCTAAAATGTGAGAGTGTTCAATCTCGCCTTTGTTCTTACACATGGGTTCGGAGCCGATCCTCGGCTCCGTGCCGGCCGACTGCAAGCTCTGCATCGAGAAGAAGCTCGAGGACATCTAATACCCACAATCCCCCTCTGCCTTTACCTCAGATCTAGTTTGCCGCTGCTGCATACGCATCGCTGGAGGCTAGCTCGAGGCTTTTTCAGATAAGATTTTAACTATTTTGGTTAAATTTTCAAAAGAACTTCTTTAAGATCTATAGTTATTGAAAGTTAGTGTAGCGAGTAGAGCAGAATTCTCGGTACCATTAAATTAGTTTAACTTAGTTTAACTAACTGGTATAGAGTTTTTCGGGGCCTACCACCCCTACTTGGATTGACAATCGGACTTACAAAATACCGGATTTGACTTTTGTTACCTGGATTGACTGTTACTGGACTTGACTGTTTTCTTTCTCTTTTCATTATGTCTGAGAAAATGAAATCTGGCTTCAAACGTTGTCAGTGTGGCCAAAAGAAGATGTCGGTCACAGACAACCACAGTTCCTGTGTCTACTGTCTTGGCCCTCTCCACTTACAAGAGGACTGTTCTATTTGTCACTCTTTTAGTGGGAGGGTCATGACAGATAGGCGCAGGAAACTGATGGATAGAGGATTGTTGAAACCCTCTTTCCAGGAGGCTCTGGATGCTTCAGACCAGGCATCCAAGCCCTCGAAGGGGTCGAAGACGTCGGAGCCCAAGTCATCGGCTCCGAGCTCTTCGGGTATAGTTAGATCACCGGTTCCACAGACTTCGGGGCCGAGTGTTCAACTGTTGGCAGTTTCCGAGCCTCGAGTCTTGGAACCGGTGACGGAGCTCCCTCCACCGACTCTGTTGAGGTCGGCTCCGTCTTCGATCCCTTCGACTCGTTCTTCCAGGCCCCTTTCTGACACCGATGTGGACCGTGTGGTGCAGAAATTGATGGAGCATACGGCCCTATCCAAGCTTATCTCGGTCTCCTCTCAGTTGATGTCGAGACTTGAAGGCCTGCCACTATCTCCATCTGTTCCTCCTCCGAGACCTGTCCAGTCTTGAGCCGGAAGAAGCTGAACTGATGATTGTGGAGCCCTCGGTGCCAGAACCGTCTTTTCTCGGTCGGCACCGTTCACCTCGACTCCATCCGATCCGGTACTGGAGTCTCGGGGCCGAAGATCCGTCCTTGGTTCCGGGACCGAGAGTCGGACCGATGTTTCGGTTCCGACGCTCCCTCTCGGGCCTCTGCACGGATCGACTCGGTTCCGTCCTCGGGGTCGGTGCCTTCGGTTCCTGTTTCGGGGATTCTTCCCATTTCTTCGGAACCGGGAGATACCTCGACTCGGGACCCGGGGGCCTTCGATCTCATGAGGAAGGTGTTGTCTACCCAGACAACCACATCAGCAGGTACAGCTTCTCCTCCCCACAAAGGACCGTTATCCTCCTCTGCACCCACGGCCACGTCCAAGCGTCGGGCACCAGTGTCTCAGCCACCCCTGGAGGGTGCCCCCTCTTCCTCGGAGGCTTCTTCGGATGCTCCCCACGAAGAAGTCCCTAGGAAAAGACTGTGTAAGAGGAGACACTTGGATTCTCCACAAGAATCCTTGACATCTGATATTGACTTAGATGAGTCAGAAGGGTCGCCTAAGTCACCTTCAGAGGATGTCTCTTTTTCTGACATCTTGGAGATCCTAAAACAGAGAGGTGACTGGCAAGCCCTCCCCCCTTCTGAGGATGAGTCAGTTTTGCTGAAGGCATTTGGTGCTCGCCCTTCCTCCTCCTGGGTCACTCCGCCTTTGATGAGTTAATGGAATTGATTGCTCGAAGGGCGTGGGAGACACCTGACACGGTGGAACCAGTCCCTAGGAAGCCAAATAAGTACATTACGGCACCACAGGACAAGGCTTACCTCACCAAAGGAGTTCCAGTAGACGCCATGGTGGTGGCAGCGGCCACGAAAAAGGAGATGTCTGAGTCTTCCTCATCTGTCCATCCGCCTAACAAAGATTCTAGGACCATGGACAGATACGGGAAGCGCATTTTCAGTTCAGCGGCTTTCTATGCGTTCCCTGAACTATTTGACTCATTTTACACGTTTACAGAGGGATCTAGTCAAAGAGTTGGGAGATACCCTCCAGGGTACTACAGATGCTGCTGTTTCAGAGAAAGTTACAGCGCATCTCAACACCCTTACGTCCATTGTAAACTCGTCCATGAGGCTGATATCCTATGCAGCCGAAGGATCGAGTAGGGCAGCGGCTTCAGCGATTGCTCTTCGTAGGCAATCCTGGATGCGCTTATGTTCGTTTGCGGAAGCCTTCAAGTCTTCCTTTACTAACGCCCCATTTGACGGAGCCACACTTTTGGCCCTAAAGTAAAGGAGACCCTTACCGGTGTGAACAGGAGGGAAAGACTCTGTCTGCTGTCGGAGTCCGTTTTTCCACCCCTTCCAGACCGTACCCCAAAGGGCAACGTGGTGGGAAAATGTGGTTTCGAAAACCCCAAGGATCTTTCCCAAACACACAGGGTGATGCCCCCTCTAGAGGCAGAGGCAGAGGTGGAAGACGCCGCCCTGGCGGCAGAGGGGGTCCGCAAAACCAAGGTGACAGGGATAACCCCCTTGGCAAACCTTTTCAGCACTCCTGAGAGGAGGCCCGACTGTCCTGCTCTGGAGGCAGTCGGGGGTCGCTTAGCTTTATACCCTCAGGCCTGGCAAAACCTCTCTTCAGACAATTGGGTAAAAAGCATTGTTACCAGAGGTTACAAAATCCCATTTCTATCCACACCCATTCCAAAGAGAAAACTCCCAGATGTACCACCCCATCTGCGAGACCCAGCAGCTACAGAAATTTCAAAGCTGCTAAGAAAAAGAGTCATCCAACCAGTCCCAGCGGACCAAATAGGATTCGGAACTTACTCAAGGTTCTTTTTAGTTCCAAAGAAAACAGGGGACTGGAGGCCGATTCTGGACCTAAGCCATCTCAACACCTTTGTCAAGAAGGAAAAGTTCCAAATGGTCACGCTTCAATCGATTCTTCCATTCTTACGGAAGGACGACTGGATGTGCTCGATAGATCTGAAGGACGCATACTACCACATCAAAATGGCCAGGGCGTCCAGGGATCATTTGCGCTTCCGGCTGGGAGCCAGTCACTATCAGTTTCGAGCCCTGCCCTTTGGTCTGACTACAGCCCCCAGGGTCTTCACCAAATGCATGGCAGTGGTAGCGTCTCATCTGAGGCGCCTAGGATTCCAGGTGTTTCCGTATCTGGATGACTGGCTCCTGTCTGCCACCACCAGGCATCAACTGATACAAGCCAGGGATTACACCCTACAACTTTGTACACACCTTGGCATTTCAGTAAATTTCGAAAAATCGTTGCTACAGCCATCACAGCATATCTTATTCATAGGAGCGGAATTAGATACGCGTCATTTAGTTCTAAAACTTCCTACAGAAAGAATAGAAGCACTTCAATTCAACATTTCCCTTCTACTGTCGTCCAGAAAGTCACCGGCAAAAATTGTTCTGAAAGTTTTGGGTCTCATGGCAGCTTCTCTCATTGCGATACCATTGGGAAGACTGCACATGAGAGTGCTACAATGGCTTCTGTTTGCACAATGGTCATTCCAACAACTTCCACTGACTCACGAAATTTTGATAACGAAAACATGCAAATCACACCTAATGTGGTGGTTACAGACTTGCAACCTATCCAGCGGAAGACCATTTGTGCTACCCGCACCGTCAGCGACGATAACCACGGACGCTTCCCTGATAGGGTGGGGGGGCATCTTTCAGGGACAGACAGTCCAAGGCGAATGGACCAATCTGGAGTACAATCTGCACATCAATGTTCTGGAGTTGAGGGCAGTGTTTTTGGCGTTGCAACACTTTGCTCCCCTCCTTCCTCCAGGGACCATTGCAGTTCAGACAGACAACATGTCCATAGTCTGGTACATAAACAAGCAAGGGGGAACCAGGTCTTACCAACTATGCAGAGAGGCCATGAGAATTTGGCAATGGGCAGAGTCCACCGGTCGCTTTCTGATCGCAACGCACATCCCGGGGTCATCCAACGTCATAGCCGACAGGCCGAGCAGGGCAATACTATTGCCTCACGAGTGGTCCCTCAAACAGTCAGTTGCGAGAAGGATATTTCGCAAATGGGGCCAGCCTACCTGCGATCTGTTTGCGTCTCCAATGAACGCCAAATGCAGGAGCTACTTTGCCCTATTACCCTCCAGGGAAGTCCCCAGGGACGCTGGAGCACGATTGGACCCCGGGTCTCCTGTATGCTTTTCCTCCATTTCCCCTGATTGCAAAGTTTCTACAGAAAGCCAACAACCTTCAGAGGACTATTATTCTCATTGCCCCGTTCTGGCCTCGTCAAATTTGGTTCCCCTTTCTATTGCATCACCGCATTCGGGGACCTTGGATGCTGGACCCAGAGCCAGATCTACTGACTCACTCGTCAGGAGTTCCTCACCCATCTCTAGAATCTCTCCATCTAGCAGCTTGGCTGCTCCGCTTCCCTTTCTAGCCAGGTCGGTTCCACTTACATCGGCGGTTCAAGATATTTTAGTAGCTTCTCATAAAGTTTCCACTACTAAGACTTACACCAGTAAGTGGAAACGTTTTGTCTTTGGGCGAGTCACATCATTTGGACCCTGTTAGAGCTCCGTTAAACAAGGTTTTAGAGTTCTTGACTGAACTATTTCATGAAGGAGCTTCCCCGGCTACTTTAAGAGTACAGTTAGCTGCCATTTCTAACTATCATGTAGAGGAATGTGGTGCGCCTATTATGGCTCACAGACTGTCTAAAGCCTTTTTAAAAGGTTCTTTTCATATCAGACCACCAGTCAGAAGTCCGACATCACCGTGGAATTTAAACCTGTTGCTCTCTAAATTGATGTTGCCACCCTTTGAACCAGCCTCAAGTTGCACATTGAAATTCTTGTCATGGAAAACTTTATTTCTAGTGGCCATTACATCTGCTAGACGAGTGTCTGAGCTTCAGGCCCTTTCTGTCAAGCATCCTTATTTAATATTTCATTCTGATAGAGTATCCCTACGCACTAATCCATCCTTTCTTCCCAAAGTTTGTTCTTCTAGTAATATTAATCAGTCCATTGAACTACCCACCTTCTTTAAGAACCACTCTAATAAATTGGAGTATATGTTGCACAAACTGGACGTCCATAGACAACTCAGATTTTATTTGGATAGAACAAAAGATCACAGGAAATCTGATCAACTATTTGTAGCTTTTGCTGACAGCAGAAAGGGTCTTGCAGTTACGAAACGAACTCTTTCTAAATGGCTAACTGACTGTATCACATATGTTTATGAAGCCTCTGATCAAACATTATCAACAAAACCCAAAGGACATTCCACCAGATCAGTTTCTACATCTTTGGCTCACGCAGCTCGCTTACCACTAGACACTATTTGTGCGGCTGCTACTTGGGCTAAACCACATACATTTATATCTCATTACAAAGTGGACAGGGTTTCTAGGGATAGGGCAACCTTTGGTTCCACTGTGCTCAAGAACGTTCTCCCTTGAGTTCCTCAGGATCATGGAGCTGGGACGCTACCCATGTGTAAGAACAAAGGCGAGATTGAACACTCTCACATAAAGAAGTTATGTCCTTACCATAACGTTCCATGTGGAGTGTTCATCTCGCCTTGGTTATTACACTCCCACCCTTCCCACCCTTAGGAAGAACGTTCGATTTGGTGCCTGGTCTGGAGTATTCTCCTTCTGCTGTTGCAGTATTAGTGTTACTATCATACCCTTGGTATGTTTGTATATATGTACTTATGTATATAGTTTGGCATGTGTGCGTGCTTTATGTCTGGTTTGCTTGCAAACTAGATCTGAGGTAAAGGCAGAGGGGGATTGTGGGTATTAGATGTCCTCGAGCTTCTTCTCGATGCAGAGCTTGCAGTCGGCCGGCACGGAGCCGAGGATCGGCTCCGGACCCATGTGTAATAACCAAGGCGAGATGAACACTCCACATGGAACGTTATGGTAAGGACATAACTTCTTTTTACTAGATGCACCTTTACAGCATGATACTCTGGTATTAAGGCAGAAGAGGTTTTGAAGAAAATGGAAGACAAAGCTAAGTCTATGCAAACTGTAAAAGACTTCTTACAAGTGCAGCCACCAAGATTCATTAGACACTGGCCTACAAAAAATTGGTCCTTTCCTGTGTAAGACTGAGCTGAAAGGGGAAAATCCAGATGCCCTAAGGGTTCCAGATACCAGGCACAAGATTCATACAGGTCAAAGCAATGGGGCGCTTCTACCTCCAAATCTGGAGGAGATAAAGCGCAAACCTACAGAAAACAGTCCCAATGACTCCCCTCTGCCTTCACCAAGCACTTATCTTTTGGCTGCACCCTTAGGGGGAAAATTAGCACTTTTTGCTCAAAATTGGCAGTTAATAACCCAGGACAAGTGGGTGCTAAACATAGTATCACAGGGATACAGATTCCATTTCCATACTCTGCCAATGGCAAACGGTTGGCCAGGTCTGTCAAAAAATCAATGGGCAGAGGTGCAGAAACAGGTTACGTCCCTCATGGATATGGGGGTCATTCAGCCAGTACCAGAACAGGAAAAAGGACAAGGTTTTTACTCTACTGTTCTTGGTACCCAGAAAGGACAAGGCCTGGCGGCCAATACTGGATTTATCGATTTTGAACACATACCTGAACATTCCAAAATTCAAAATGCTAACTTTGCAGCAGCTTCTGCCCATGCTGGGCAAGAATGCTTGGCTGGTGACATTAGACCTAAAAGAGGCATACCTGCATGTCCCAATAAGGCAATCGTGCAGAAGATACCTCAGATTCAAGGTTGGCTTAATGCATTACCAATTCTCTGCACTGCCCTTTGGCTTATCTACTGCACCCAGGGTCTTTACAAAGTGCCTGGCACCAGTAATTGCATTTTGCAGACGAAGTATTCAGATATATATTTACTTGGACGACTGTCTCATTCAAGCAGAGAACAAGGACATTCTTCTTCACCTGGCGTTTGTGCCTAGGGTACACAATAAACGAAAATAAATCACAACTGGTACCCTTTCAAAAGATAACATTCCTGGGTGCAAGCTTGATTACAACTGCTCAGATGGCTTACCTCACGCCAGATAAGCCAAGGCAACTGATTACTTACTTCAAACTGATGGCAACAAAAACCCAGTTATCTGCAAGACAAATTATGCAGGCTTTGGGCTTCATGGCATCCTGCATCCTACTGATTCCATATGCAAGACTGCGTATGAGGAAACTTCAATGGTACCTAAAACGTTTATCGAGCCAACATTGTCACAGTCTGGAAACAGTGATTCCTCTCATTCCCTGCCTACAACAGGAGTTTCTATGGTGGGCAAAGGTATGTCACCAAAACATGGGACGGGCCTTCACTCTACCTCCTGCCAGCCAAACCTTGACAACAGACGCATCAGATTATGCCTGGGGGGCCCACATGGCAGGAAGATGCATTCAGGGCATATGGACCCCAAAACAAATGCATCTACATATCAACCAGAAAGAGATGCTAGCTGTTCAAAATGCCCTGACAGCCTTCAAGGACTTCATCCAGGACAACACCATGGTCATGTGGTATATAAACAAGCAGGGGGGCACGCACTCATACCCTCTTTGCAGATTAGCCATGGCACTGTGGGACACAGCTTTGACTTACCAAATACATCTTCAAGCTCAATTCCTGCCAGGAAAGCAAAATACTCTGGCAGACGATTTAAGCAGAAACCTTATGGATCCTCATGAGGGGAAACTAGATCCACAAGTCTTCAGCATGATAACCAAGAAATGGGGGAGCCCAGACATAGATCTATTTGCCTCCCCTCAAAATTATCAATTGAAAAGATTCTGCACAAGGACTTATCACAGACAAGCATGGAAAGTGGATGCCCCATCCTTCAGTTGGAAAAACAGTTTATGCCTTTCCTCCATTGCGTCTTCTTCCCAAGGTCCTCCTAAAAGTCAGACAAGAGAAACCAAAGATGATACTAATTGCCCTGGACTGGCCCCGCCAATACTGGTACCCAATCCTAAGGAACTTGTCTCAATACCCAGCTTGGACCTTACCACAAAGACCTCAACTACTGTCCCAGCAAAACAATCAGATCCTGCATAATCAACTCCAGACACTGAACCTGGCAGCATGACTGGTTATGTAGTTATACAAACAACACCTCTCAGTAAAGCTGTGATGGATGTAATTTTGGAAGCCAGAAGGCCTAGTACTAGAAAATCTTATGCTGATAAATGGAAGAGATTATGTGCTTGAAATCAAGCACAAGGAACTGACACAGCAGAACCAAATATTCCTCAGATATTACAACACTTGACTGAGATGCTTGACAAAGGCCTATCTTTTTCATCAATTAAAATCCATGCCTGTGCCATTTCGGCTCACTACAATACAGAGCCACCAATCTTTTCACATCCTTTACTAAAGCAGTATCTTAGAGGAGCCAAAAAAATAAGGCCTCCTAGAAGATCACCAATACCTGCATAAGACCTCAATTATGTGTTGGTAAAGCTCACCCTGCCTCCATTTGAACCAGCTGCTACTGCTGATATAAAATTCTTATGGAAAACAGCTCTGCTACTAGCAATTACTTCAGCAAGAAGAGTCTCAGAGCTACAGGCTCTCATGGCTGTGGAGCCTTTTATCATATTTTACCCAGACAGGGTGTCTCTGAGGACAAATCCAACCTTTATGCCTAAGGTGGTTTCCAGTGTGGCTCTTGACCAAACTATTCATCTGCCAACTTTTTATCCAAATCCGCAGAGCAAGGGGGAGAGAATTCTGCATTCCTTGGACGTACACAGACAGCTAAGATTCTACTTGAGCAGGACTAAAGCTCTAAAAAACTGAGCAACTACTGGTGACATATACTGCAGGATCAGAAGGAAAGGCCATTTCAAAGCAGACTATTTCAAAGTGGATAAGCCACTGCATTCGTTTCTGCTACTTACACCATGTTAAACCTGTGCCCAAGGGCATTAGGTCTCATTCCACCAGAGCTGCAGCTACTTCAGCAGCCTTTCTCAGCGGAGTACCAACCAAAGACATTCTAGAGGCTGCTACTTGTGAGTTCTGTTCACACCTTTACAAAGCATTATCATTTGCCTCTCTACTCTTAAGTCCAGGGCAGGCTTTGCCACTGCAGTTCTGCAGGGCCTTATAGCCGCACCTAATGCTGTTTAGCTCCAGCCACTCAACCATAGCTTTGGGATTCTACCCAAATGTAATGACTGCAACAGTGAAACACAAAGAACATAGTACAGTTATGTACACTTACCATAAATGTAGATGTTCGAGTGTATTCACTGTTGCAGTCCAGGTTACCCGCCCACCATCCCCCCTTTCATTCTGGAGTCTATCTTTCCTTCTCTATCTTCTACAACCTATGTGGTGTATTTGCTTGTAGATGAAGGTAAAGTTTATATTGATGCATGTATATATATTTTTGCTACTTTTTTGGGGGCACCTGACATCTGGGACAAGAAAAACTAAAGAAAATGGCATTGGCTGCTTGTTTTATACCTCCTGACGTCATGGAAGAGGAGACAGCAACCGACGCAGGACCCAAGACTTTGGAATTCAGGCCGACTGAGGGCAACTTGCCAGCAGATTACCTGAGTGTAATGACTGCAACAGTGAATACACTCGAACATCTACATTTATGGTAAGTGTACACAACTGTACTTTCTGGACTTATCCATTCCAAATACATTTCTGGACATTCCAAAATTCAAGATGCTAACTCTACAACAGTTACTACCTATGCTAGGCAAGGATGCCTGGTTCATAGGTAGGTACTAGGCTATCGGCGCAAGGGCCTATGTAAGCCTAGCCAACAAGGTTCCCTAGCTTATACCACCCAAGAAAGTTATTTTCCTGTGCCACTGTCGAGCAGAGACACACAAGTGATCCCTGGGGTGTATTTCCTATTTCCCATCCACTCATGAAGATTTTTCTTGAAGAGTGCTAATGAAGAACTTTGCTTGACATAGATGGGTAGCCTGTTCCAGAGTATGGGAAGTCTCTGGGATAGGAATCTATCCCTCCAGCATGTCCTGTTTATTGTGGTGACAAGGTTTAGGTCCCTAGAGCGTGTAGCTCAGAGGGATTGGGATTTCTTTAGGTGTAGCATGTCCAACAGCTCTGGGTTTGGCATAGCTTTATATGTTAGGCAGAGATCACCTCTAAGTAGGCGATATGCTACGGAGTAAAGCTGGAGTTTTTTGAGGCTGTCAGTGTAGGGCATTTGTTTGAGTCCAGTAATCCTCTTTGTGAGGTACTTCTGTGGCCTTTCCAGCTGCTGCAGATGTCTTGTGAGGTACATTCCAAAAGGGGCATTGTACTCTATAGTGGGTCTAATGAGTGTAGAGTAGAGGGGAACGATGACCTCTTTTTTTCTGGATGAGAACCCTTTTATGATGAGGTGTGCCACCTAGAAGGACTTCCTGACTACTGTGGCGATGTGGCTATCAAAGGAGAGACTACTGTCCACCTGGGTCCCAAGGTCTCTTATCAAGCATTCGGTGTTAAGTAGATTGCTGCCTATGTGGTAGTTCATGTGTACAGAGTTTTTACCAAAGGGAATGACACTGCACTTTTTGGCATTGAGCTTGAGGCCATGGCTCTGACACCAGGCATCTGTCTCAGAGAGGCCCTTCTGTAGGATGTTCACATCATTTGGGGACTTGACTATGGCTCCTAGTTTGCAGTCATCTGTGAACTTCGTTAGCCAGAGGCCTTCTGTGTTAGCCTGTACTTCAGAGAAGTAGATACCAAACAGGAGCGGTCCCAGGACGGAACCCTGTGGTACTCCACTTGTCACTGGTTTGAGGTCAGATTTGGAGTCTGCAACTTTTACAGTGTGGGTTCTGTCAGTGAGCCAGTTGGCAAGTAAGTCATCAATTGAATTTGTTTTTCTGGCGTAAGGTGTTGGTAACTCTAGACTTAAAAGAGGCTTACCTGCATATCCCAATCAGGGAATCTTGCAGAAGATACCTCCACTTCAAATCAGGCTATTTGCATTACCAGTTCTCTGCACTGCCCTTTGGCTTATCTACTGCGCCCAGGGTCTTCACAAAGTGCCTGGCACCAATAATTGCATTTTGCAGGCAAAGAAATATTCAAATTTATCCATACCTGGATGATTGTCTTATTCAGGTAGAAAACAAGGACACTCTTCTAAAACATCTGGCGTTTGTAAAAAGACTTCTAACTTGTCTAGTGTACACCATAAACGAAAATAAATCACAAATGGTACCCTCTCAAATAATTACATTCATGGGTGCAAGCTTGAATACAACTGCTCAGATGACTTGCCTTATGCCAGAAAAACAAATTCAATTGATGACTTACTTCAAACAGGTGGCCACAAAAACTCAGCTATCTGCAAGACAAATTCTGCAGGCCTTGGGGTTCATGGCCTCCTGCATCCTAATAATTCCATATGCAAGACTGCATATGAGGAAACTGCAATAGTACCTAAAAAGCTTATGGGAAGCTTATGGGGTCAACATTGTCACAGCCTGGAATCAATTATTCCTATCATTCCTTGCCTGCAGCTAGAGTTCCTGTGGTGGGCAGAGGCCTGCCACCAAAACAAGGGACCGTCATTCATTCCACCCCCTGCCGCAAAAACCCTGACTACAGACGCATCAGATTATGCTTGGGGGATGCACCTGGCAGGGAGATGCATTCAGGGCCAATGGAGCCCAATTCAAATCCACCTACATATCAACCAGAAATTCTAGCTGTACAGAATGCTCTGACAGCCTTCAAGAACTATCTTCATCCAGGACAACTGCTGATAAAGGCAGTTAACACCAAAGTCATGTGGTACATAAGCAGGGGGGTACCCATTCCTCTACCCCCTTTGCACAGACTAGTCATGGCATTGTGGAACATGGCCTTGACTTATCAAATACATCTTCAAGCTCAATTCCTGCCAGGAAAGCAAAATACTCTGGCAGACGAGCTGAGCAGAAATCTTATGGACCCACACGAATGGAAAGGGGATCCACAAATCTTCAGCATGTTGACTCACAAATGGGGGAGCCCAGACATAGATATTTTTGCCTCACCCCAAACTATCAGTTGGACAATTTCTGCACAAGAATTCATCACAAAAAAGCTTGGAAAGTAGATGCTCTATCCTTCAACTGGAAAGACCTATCAGTCTATGCCTTTCCTCCCCTCTGTCTCTGCTCTCCAATGTTTTACTAAAAGTAATTTAGGAAAAAACAAAAATTATACTGATTGCTCCAGACTGGCCACGCCAACACTGGTACCTGCTCCTACGCCATGTCACACCTTCCTCTGTGGTACCTGCCTCAGACACCTTACCTACTGTCTCAGCAGAACTATCAAATTCTGCACACTCCGCTCCAAACACTGAATCTTACAGCATGGCTAATCAACTAATTTCATCAGTTACATCTCTCAGCAAACCTCTGATGGATGTCATTTTGGAGGCTAGAAGGCCTAGTACTAGAAAATCTTATGCTGACAAATGGAAAAGATTATGTGCCTGGAACCAAGCACAAGGAGTAAGCACAGTATTGCCCAGTATTGCTCATATTCTGCAATATCTAACTGAGTTGCTTCACAAGGGCCTATCTTTTTCTTCTATAAAAATCCATGCCTCAGCCATTTCAGCTCATTACAACACAGAACCCCCCCCCCTTCTCTCATTCTCTTCTAAAGCAGTATCTCAGAGGGGCCAAAAAGGACAGCTCCAACCCCTGCCTGGGACCTTAACTTTATATTAGAGAAACTCACTCTACCACCTTTTGAGCCAGCTGCTACTGCAGACTTAAACTTTCTTTCCTGGAAAACAACTTTCCTTTCAGCAATCACTTCAGCTAGAAGGATATCTGAATTACAGGCCGTTATGGCAGTGGAGCCTTTCATCATCTTTCATGCGGACAGTGTGTCACTCAGGACCAATCCATAATTCATGCCCAAGGTGGTATCCAGTGTGGCTTTTAATCAGTCCATTCATTTGCCAACTTTCTTTCCCAATCCACAGAACAAGGGGGACCGGATTCTGCATTCATTGGATGTACACAGACAACTTAGATTCTACTTGGACAGGACAAAATCTCGAAGAAAATCTGAACAACTGCTGGTAGCATTTGCTGCAGGGGCAGAGGGGAAGGCTATTTCAAAGCAAACCATTTCTAAATGGATAAGCCATTGCATTTCTGTTATAAGCACCATGGAAAACCAATCCCCAGGAGATCAGATCTCATTCCACCAGGGCTGCCTCTACTTCACAGCCTTTCTCAGAGGTGTTCCTACTACGGATATTTTAGAAGCTGCTACCTGGAGTTCAGTTCATACTTTCACCAAGCATTATCACTTACCAATTTTCTCTAAATCCAGAGCCGGCTTTGCTACTGCTGTTTTGCAGGGCCTTATAGCTGGTCCTAATGCTGTATAAATCCATCCTCCCAACCATAGCTTTGGGAATCTACCGAAATGTAATGACTGCAACAGTGAAACACGAAGAACATAGTACAGTTGTGTACACTTACCATAAATGTAGATGTTCGAGTGTATTCACTGTTGCAGTCCTGGTTACCCTCCCCACCAGCCCCCTGTTTTTCTCTTACTATACCTCTACTTCCTTTTACTATGCTTAAAAGCCTTTTTGGTGTATTTGCTTTTGTCTGGAGGTATATTTTTGTGTTTTTAATTATTTATATATATATATATATATATATATATATATATATATATATATATTTATTTATTTTTTTTTTCTCCCCATTTGGGGGACATCTGACATCTGGAGCAAGAAAAACTGATGTAATGGTGTCAGCTGCATGTTTTATGCCCCTGACTACCTGACATCATGGAAGAAGGGACAGTAACCAACGCAGGACCCAAGAATTTGTTAATCAGGCCAACCTTCCAGCAGATTACCCAAATGTAATGACTGCAACAGTGAATACACTCGAACATCTACATTTATGGTAAGTGTACTCAACTGTATTTTATGGAGTACCTGCATAGTGAAGGATTTAATGTAGGAGGTCCAACACAGACTACATCACACATGATGGAGTGAGTCCCCAGAATAAGGAGAAGCAGGAAGAACAGGAGACATCTGAAGAAGAAATGTGGACATGGGAAAGGAAAAGAGATTTAATATGCTGTAATATTTATGCAAAGAAGAAAGCAAAACTAACCAATACAAAAAGAGCAGCACCAAAGATATTTGAAAAGAAATACAGGCAAAGGAATCCAGACATGGAAAACTTTACAATACAAAAAAAAAAAAAAAAAAGAAAGCGGAAGACTAGAAAAAGGGATTTGTAATGGAGAATTCAAAGAAGCAGAAACTGAGGTTATGGATAACCTGCAAAGTGAAGGACTCCGTAGAAAATCTAATACAGAAAGCACAACAGGATAAAGCAATGGCTGTCCAAATTAAGGGGAAACCAATGGAATAGGAAGCAATTGGTAAGGTCCCATATCAAGACATTTTGGAGTCTTCCACAGGAAACCAGTATAAACATTCATTTGAAGCTAGATAGCAAGGAATGAACAGGAGACTGGAAATTCTGACGCTGTCAGTGTCAAGGAGTGATAGACCAGTGAGTTCCCATTTGAGAGCAATGGAAGGCACAAGATGCAATTGAAGTGAAGGTGCGACAGGAAGCTGCTATAGAGCTTTCTGTAGAATGCCCACAGGAAATGGAAAACAAAGGATGTGCCCTCAGTCAGGAAGAAAATGAACTAAGGGAAGGGTTGCTTGATTTAATGGGCATGGATAAATATATTAAGATCAATGAGAGAAATAGACTGCAGAAGGTCAATAAAACCCAAAAAGTCAGAAGTGTGATAAAACAAATGAATGCAATAATTAGGACTGTCCATAGAGATCCATGTGATATAACAGAAGTAAACAGGATATATTACTGTGCTGCTAAATTAATAACTGATAAAGTTCTACCACAAGAATACAGGGTAGTGAGGGATAGGAAGGGGAGAAATGGAATGCCATCATGGAAGTATTGAATAGAGAAAACTATAAAGCAATTAAGACAATGTGTCACTTTTAGAAGACTGTAGAAGAGGGAATAGATCAACAAAAATTGTAAGAAAGATGGCTGTGTTTGAAGCAGTGCACAGTATTAGAACAGACCAGGATCTATCATGCACGATGGCAAATGAACTAAAAATTTCAGCACAGGCAGAAAAACTTAGAAGATGCACAGATAAATATAAAGAAAAAGTACAAAATAAGAAATTTATTCATGACCAAAAAAAGTTTTGTAGAGATTTGGGAAATAAGGTAAAAGGAATTGAAAGACCACCAAAAAAAAGAGGAAGTAGATACATTTTGGAGAAGTTTCTATGAAGATCCTGTGGAACATAACACAGATGCTAAATGGATAGAAGTAAAAGAAAGAATAAGAATTTTAAAGGTGCAGGATATGAAATGGGATGAAGTAACAGCCAGAGAGATTGAAACAAAGTTAAGAAAAGCCTGTAATTGGAAAACCCCAGGCCCAGATGCAGTACCTAGTTTTTGGTTAAAAGTATTAATATCTTTGCATAAAGATTTAGCCAGGAGTAAAAACTATTTATATGCGCACCCCAAACAAACACCAACATGGCTAACAACAAGTAAAACAATGCTCCTACTTAAGAGTGAACCTGAAAGCTACCCCAAAAATTATACACCAATAACTTTTCTTCCAACGACGTATAAACTATACATGGGAATTGCTGCTGACAGAGTTTATAGTCATTTAGAAGAAAACTCAAGTATGGCAGTAAAACAAAAGAGCAATAAAAGAAAGTTATATAGAACAAAGGATCAATTGTTTGTCATAGTGGAGAACTGTAAAAAGGGGAAGAATCTAAGTATGGTGTGGATTGACTATAAAAAAGCCTTTGATAGTATCCCACATTCATGGGTAAGAGAGTGCTTAAAATGTATAAGATGCTGACTGACTACATTACAGTGACCAGTGGGAGACTACTTTGCATTTAAGCCATGATAAAGGCGAAATTATTATGCCAGGGATAAAAATCCAAAGGGGGATATTCTAGGGTGAGTCTAAAGACTTCTCATCTTCTCTTTGTCGATGATTTAAAACTGTATAGCTCATCAGATGAGAAACTGAAAGCACAGTTGTAGGTTATCAAAACTTTTTCAGATATAAGAATGTCATTTGGCCTTGATAAATGTGCAAAAGCAACCTTTAAAGCAGGAAAGCTGCAGAACCAAGAAAACATCAGTTTGGGACAAGAATGTGATATAAAAGAACTTGAGCAAGATTATGTGTATAAATATTTGGGAATTGATGAAGGATCAACAGTAAAACATGAACAAATGTGAATAAAACTTAGGAATACTTTAGAAGACTTGATTCTGAAAACAGCATCGACATCTAGGAACAAAATTGAAGCTATAAACCAATTTTCTCTTCCTGTCCTAACTTTCAGTTTTGGAGTGATTGACTGATCTCAAAGCATGTTGGAGAGGAAAACAAGGATGCTTCATTCTCACCAAATGGTTTATAAAAATCAGTGTATATCAAGATTATGTATTCCCTGTTCCAAAGGAGAGCTTGGGCATCCTTGAAATTGATTTTATGTATAGATCTCCAATTGTGGGACTCAACACTCATCTGCTGACCTCACAAGACCCAAATGTAGTGAAAGTTTTGAAAAGTAAGGAGAATAAATCTAAGATGACTTCTCCTCTTAATTTAGCAAAAGCATATCACCATCAAGCAGGAATGGAAATCAAACCAGCAGTAGATAAAAATCAGGCAGCAACCGAATGTGCCAAAAAACAAAAGAAGGAATATAAGGTGAAGGACCAGATGAGAAGGCAAGAAATGTGAAAAAAGCATATAGTTTAAGTATAGAAACTTCTGGAAGAACTTCATGTTGGTCAGGAACGGTTAAGGAGAGGCAAATTCATACCAAGAGATGAAAAGTTAATATTGGCGGCTCAAGACAGTAGGCTACATACATGTTGGTTTATAAAGTCCATTGAACATGTGGGAGAAACAGACACATGTAGGTTTTATAAAACCAAATTGGAAACAGTTGCACCCTTTGGTGGTTGTGACTTACTAATGGCAGAAGGACTGTGTACTGAAAGGCATAATAATGTGGCAAGGTTGTTGCTCTGGGGACTGTAAACATTATGGTATTGAAGTGGCTTAAAAACACTGGAAACATGAGCCACAAAGCATCATAGAAAATGATGAAGTTTATATCACATGGGACCACCCATTACCAACAGTTCAAAAGATAGATGCTAAACAACCAGATGTAGTGGTCCAAAAAAAGAAAAAGCAAGAGTAGCATTGATCATTGAAATCGCCACACCCAGTGACTTGCGTACAGAGAGGTACAAAGTCATAAAATACCAGGATCTACAGGCAGAAACGAGAGCAATGTGGAAGAAAGATACCCAGACAGTTCCAATAGTAGTAGGAGCAACAGGTCTTATAAAAAAGAATCTGCAGTCATATTTAGATATGTTACCAGTTCATGTAACTTCATATGAATTGCAGAAGGTGTCATTATTGGGCATATTGCAGGTGCTGTGAAGAGCATTTTTGGTTGACATTAAAGATTGAAACAATGCTAATTTCATGAACTTTAATTGTACTTTCACTTAGGGATGGGGTCCATTCCTGTCATGGTATTAGAAACCCAAAAGATTTGGTGAAATTAAAAAAAGGATACTGACCTCAAGGAAGGCAAGGGAGCTGCAAAAATACCTATTTGATGGTGCCTTCTTTAGTGATCTCTTGGAGCTTCTTTGCCAGAGCAGGAGATGGACCTATGAAGTTCCTTCTCTGGATAATTCTGTATTTTTGGAGGCCTTCTAGGTTGGCCCATCCATGACATGGGTGGTTCCTCGTCCAGACCACTTATTAACCTGGTGTCTCTAAGGGTGCATAAATAGACTGATACAGTGGAAATGATTCCCAAGAAACCTTATTGGATACTTCCCACTCCTAATCAATTGCACTGGAGTAAGGGCCCAGCCATGGATGCAGTCATGGTGGTAACAGCCTCAAAGAAGGACATTTCAGAAGAGAGGTCCTTGGTTCATCCCTAAAATAGGGGATCTCTGACATGCCTCAGCCATGTTCACACCAAGGGCACTAAATTATTTAGCTCACTTGACCAGGCCTCAAAGGTACAGTATATTGGAAGTATCAGGAGTTATGACTCAGCAGACTCCAGAGAATCTGAAATCTCTGGATGCTCAGTTGTCCACCTTAAAATGATAGCTGACATTTCTGAGGCTGCTATGCAATGTGGCGGATGTTACTGGCATTGCCTTACGTTGCCACGCTTGGATGAGGTTATGCAACTTTGCAGACTGCTTCAAGGCATCCTTTATCAATTCTCTATTCAATAGTATCTGTCTGTTCGGGCTGAAAGTTAAAAAGACATTGACCAAGGTTGAGCAAGATGGAAAAACTTCTTTCATTGGTGTATGTTTTGATAAGCCACTGCAGTCCTTCTTGTAGAACCAAAAGAGGGAAATGTCTTTTCTTCACAAAGTCATAACAGTCTTTTCAAGGCACTCCTCTAAGGTCCCCCCCCCCGCAATGCGGGGGTAACCACAATTGATGTCACCCGTGCAGCAGGAGCTGTCCACAGTATCATGGATTACATGGAGCTTTCTCCAGGTGGCCCTTTCAGCAATCTTGAAGGGTTGCCCAACTGTCCTGCTCTGGAGGCAGTCAGAGGTTGTTTGCTCTACACCTGGAAGCCTGAAAAGCCGTCACCACTGATGTGTATGATAAATTCCCTGACAGAGGTTATTCAGTTCCATTTTTTAGAAATTCCAAACTTGAATCCCTCATGTCTTCCTGACAATTCAGCCCATCAGAGATAGGAAGGAGCCATTTAGATTCAGAAACTGATGTCAAATTGGGTTATCATCGTAGAGGTCCCACTGGACCAATAAGGATCTAGGGTCTACTTGAGATTCTTTTTATTTCCGAACAAGGACCTCAGGCAAATCTTGCAGTTGAACAGGCTGACACCTCTTGTAAAATGGACAAAGTTCAGATGGTCACAGTGCAGTCCATCTTACCTCTGCACATGAAGGACAACTGGATGTCCATGACAGACCTCAAGGACACCTCCAATCATATAAAGATAGAGAAGCAGTCCAGTAGATT
Organism: Protopterus annectens; assembly: GCF_019279795.1. Lineage (NCBI taxonomy): Eukaryota > Metazoa > Chordata > Ceratodontiformes > Protopteridae > Protopterus > Protopterus annectens. The sequence continues at coordinate 1,050,603,934 of NC_056725.1, read as the reverse complement.
TCTGCACTCCTGGCTGAGAGCTAATCATTACCAATTCAGAGAGCTGATATTTGGTCTCGCCACTGCTCCTTGGGTGTTCAACTGCATGGCAGTTGTAGCAGTCTGGCTGAAGCTGCAGGGGTGTCAGGTCTTTCCTTACCCGGACAGTTGGCTTCTAACCACCCCACAAAAGCATTCTTTGTCAAGGTCAAGTATACCTTACTCCATTTGTGCATTTTCTTGGGCATCACATTCGATTACCAGAAGTCATGTCTCTAGCCAGTTCAGAAACTAAAATTCCTAGGTTGCCACTTTGACACCACTTTCCAGATTGCAAAACTTTCAGCGTCCAGTATATTGAGTCTTCATTCTCAGGCAGTCTCTTAGTTTTCTTAAAAAAGTCTCTGGTATAGCTCTGTCTGAAACTGTTGAGGCTCATGGTGGCTTCCATCAGCCTGGTCCCCCTAGCGAGCTATCATGAGGGTGTTTCAAAGGACTGGTAGTGCTATGGTCTTATATAACACATCCAGTGGAGTTTCCTATAATTCTGACAAATGGAAGTCGAGATCAAGTCAGTTGGTCTCTGGAGTTTCCCTTGGTATCCAACGGGAGATCCTTTGTCCCGTCCAGGCATGGTCACAGTGAAAGCATCCCTTCTTGGGTGTGGGTGAATTTCAAAGGGAGGGCAGTTCAACAGGACCTGGTCCTCTTCTGAGTCCAATCATCAGTGTCTTGGAGATGAGTGTAGTCGTCCTTGATTGCAGGCCTTCCAGGAAAGTCTTCCTGATATTAGTCCAGACAGAAAATATGTCTGTCATTCGGTATCTGAACAAAAAGGGTGAACACAGTCTTATCTTCTTTATCAAGAGGCCATGACGGTCTAGCAGTGGGTGATTTCTTCTCCATGGTTTCTGATTGCAATGCACATTCCAAGGAAGTCCAACATTTTGGCCGACAGTTTAAGTAGGAACAGTCTACTTCCTCACAAGTGGTCTTTGAATCCGAGAGTTGTTGCTCAGATTTTTCAGTGCTGGGGCACCCCATGTTGCAACTTGTTTGCATCCCCGTCCAGCACCAAGAGCTGTAGCTATTATGCCTTAGTGCCTCCTCAGGGACAGTCACCCAGGGATGCTATTTTATATGCTTGGCCTCTGGGTCTTTTGAATGTTTATCCTCTGCCCATACCTCTCAACCATATTGAATTCCTTGGTATTTCCTGGTTTTGAGGTCAAAATAATGGGGTGTCACAAATTCCCAAGTGGTCCTTTGAATTCCCATTTTTTTTTTGTTTGTTTTTGGGGGGAGGGGGTTGAATTTTTTTCTTTTTAATGTTGAACCTGGTGCTGACGTCATCACATCCAGGGGCATATGCGATGACGTCAGCTTTGTGAGGCAGACTGTGCTAGCCTGTCGGAAACTCGGAGTGACTATTTACTATTTTTTTTTTTTTTTTTTTTTTACTGTATGTACAATACATGTACATCATGTGCATAGCGTTGTGTTGCATGTTCATGGTGTTGTGGATTTAGGGACTAACTTAACCCAAGGCAGCCCAAGAAGCAAGCAAGCAACTACTTAATTTCTGCAGCAGAGTCTGGTCTGCATCCTCCCAGCATCTACTTTGCACACCCCACCAGGATCAGGAAGGATAGGAAGAGAGAGGATGAGAAAATTTATCACCTTTGGCTTCAGCAGCAGGTAAAAAAAAAAATGCATTCAGCTTCAGCATCAAAACCATGTTGACCCAAGCAGCAACCATGCCATACATTTACATTATAATAATTACTATAACATGAGTTGACTCAGCTCGACTGAGTGATGAATTGATTGTTAACTTCCATTAAGGGGATTTTTTTTTCATTTAGTCTGTTGAGTGCTTGTGCATACATGGGCATGCAGAAATTCAGAATACAAAATTGATCATTGGGGAAATGTGTTTTTGTTGTCAGTTGTAATCCCAGAGAGTATGGAATCTGAGCCCCCTCCCTATTAAAGTTCAGGGTCATCTAAGCTACTGTTATCAAATGTGATCTGCTTACTAGCTCCAACCGCCTGCACATTTGTAGTAAGTGTATTTACTGTTAACTTGTCCATGGCCATTATTTTGCAGTGTGTCCCTCTTGGTGGTTTTACCCATGTGTCTGTGTTTCACTTAATTCTCCAGACCCACTCACTTGTCAGTTTTGGCTGCCACAGCTTTTATTTTGTGAAAAACTATTATTTTAGATTCCTCTACATATAATGTAGTAGTGCAGGTTTTATGCATTTTATTTCTTATTTTGGGTTTTATTGTTTTAAGTCAGTAATGTACAGCACTTGCTTTTTATTGCACCATCAAGCTGCCTAGTGGCCTTAAAACTGTGCATGGCCAGACTGATTAACCCTTACTGAAGGCAAGTACACTGTAATATTAGAAATTTCTCTGATCTCATTTTTAACTAGTGTACCAAAGCAGTTCCACTAATGTATTACTGTCCCTAGTGTTTTTGGTTATCTAGCATCCTTTCTCTAATAGCTTCACATACTTCTGATTTTTCTTGGTTCTCTAAGCCCATTATTAGTGGTTTCCTTTGCCCCACATCTTTGCTTATATAATTACTGTGTTCTTTGTCATCTGTTTATACCTGTAATGTGAGTCATACTGAGGCATAAAGTGTCTCAAGCACTACCAAGGATTTTTATTTTATTTATTTCCATTTTGCTGAGATTGCAGTTTATATTCAGTGTGACTGTGGCTAGTGTTATCTTTATTGATTCACATTGATGATTGTTCTCTTCTGTCTGCTGATTCAAATTATTTTTCTGTGCATGACTTTGTTCAGCACTTTTCTTATGCAGAGTGTGACCCCCAGAGGATTGTGTTGTGTTCTGCAAAGTTGTGTATTGCATGTACTGCTGGCATTTTACTAGCAGTTAGAGGCTTTCAGTATTTAGTGTAGAAGCAATTAATTGTATTTTTATCAAAGAAAATTGTTTTAGTTTTGCACAAGTTCAAATATTAAAATAAATAAAACACGTGCTTATTTTGTGTTTAATATTTTGTCTGTTCTTCAATTTGTTTTTAAACTTTGGTATCCCCCAATTCCACTGGAGTGGCATAATTATATATGCACATTTTATGTTAATCAGCGTACAGATTTTTGGCCAGGTTTACCTATTTTTTATGGGCCTTTGCCCAGAATTTCTATGATTCCAGGTTGAGAGGTATGCTCAGATCCCATTAATAATGTTTCTTTAGAAGGCTGTGCACTGCAAACAACTGTAATCTTCATCACCCCCTTTAGGCCTCATAAGGTTTGGCTCCTATTTCTTTGGCCTCTTCTGAAGTACCTCCTTAGGTGCTGGATCCTCTTCAGGATCTCATCTTGAATCCAGCTTGTCTGCAACCACCCAGTTTAAGAGTCTATAGCCAAACACACACACCTCAGGTTTCATTAATCTTCCGTGTAAGACTAGATTAGTCTTACACGGAAGTGCCAGTCTAAGAGTATGACGGCAGTGCTCCATGCATATTAATGAGGGCACGCTGCCTCAACTCTAAAGCTTACACTGAGCGTGGACTAGTGTAGGGGGCGTGTCTGACTGCCGAGCAGTCCAAAAATCCACGGCCCTGCAATGACAAACTTGAGAAATGTTGACTTACATGAGTGAGTCCGCTCACATGTATACATTGTAACACTACACTCCCCCATAAAAGAAATTTTTTTTTGTTTTATTTCCGATATAGCTGCCCGTATTTGCATGGGTTTGCCCATTGCTTAGCTACAGTTAGCAGCTTAGACACCGAAGAGGATAATAAGAAAAATATATGCATATTAAGCAAAATAGCGATAGCGTAGTGGTTAGAGCCTTCGCAAAAAGAGGAGGCATTCCCGGTTCGAGTCCCACTACTGCACGTTCCATTTTCTGTTGGAAATCTGTATATAAAAATATTTCCTGACATTTTTTATGTACAAGTTTTGTAAAAAGCATTGAAATGTTAAATGTAGCAGTGAACGAATTATATACATATGAAAGTGAAATGGTTACGCATTCTGAGGCATGAATACCTTATTTTAAGCAATATATACCTTTTTTAAGTAATATGAAGTACTGCTAAGCACATTTTACCAGTATTGAGCATATTTAAATTGCTTGTAGCTGTGCACCGCTTTAACTAGTGCAATGTCTTTGTGCGTAGCTGAGCACCGGGCCAACCAGTGCAACCACAACTTATTTGCGCATAGCTGCGCACCGCACTAACCAGCGCAACGTCGAGCAAAGTTGGACAAAGGTGAGCAAAGTCGGCTAAACACGGCCACACCTCCTTTACTGTACCTTAACCAGTCAGGTCTGCCCAGTAGGAAAATAAAAAGCAGTGACAGGGCTCAAACTCTGGATACTGTGCACTATAGACACAGTAATGAACCACTAAGCCATGACAGCATTTCATAACCATGCACTTTCAACAGACACATATCTATCAAAGGAATTTTAAACATTGCTAACATCAGCTAAGCAGGTGTGCCTACAGCTGAGATTTTTCAAAACTGACCAATCGCAAATAAGTGTGGGAAATGAGGCATATTTAAGCTCCACAGGTGGGAATACTTGCTATAACTGGTTGTAGCTCCCTTCTGCAGTCAGCATGGCCGGTGTTGGAGAAGGCACTCGATTTAGAGCGCAACGCTGGGGCATTGAGGAGTCCAAAATAATGGTTTGGCTCCTTGTCCACAATCATGAGGAAAGACTCCGGGGCCAGTACCAGGGTACCCAATATAAAATGGAGGCCTGGAACAGTCTTGCTCATGATCTCACCGGTGCCACTGGTATTCCTCGGACTGGTGAGCAGGTCAGGCACCATTATTCTGACCTGAAGCAACGTAAGGAGGATCAACTGGACCAGTGATCCAGGAATCCCATGCAATGCCTAATGCCCCAGTACTGAGTAAGTAGCCATTGTATTAAGTAGTTAAGAATTGCTATGCTTGTCTATACTATAGATAGGTATGTCTCAATATCACTGCATTTACTTCACAGCTGCAGGTGTCCGAGCTATGAATCAGCAAGCCCATGAAGATAGGCTGCAAAGGCTGCGTCATCAGGCAGGTTAGTAATTATTCTGCATGTACTGTTATATAAAATAAATGAGACAGCCTCCAAAAAGTGTTTTAACCAAATAAATAAAGGTGTAATGATCCTTTAATAAATGTATAATTCCTGGAGTGCATCTGTGTCATTTTCTTTGATATGTTATTGTACTGTTGCATTCTACTAGTAGTGTTGTATTAAGCAGTGTTAACCCACACTTGGGTAGGCCCATATAACGTGGATGAAGGGAGTGCCAGTAGCTTTTATGCATATTTACAGCCCTCAACTGTTGGTTAATGCCCAGCATGTACAGGTCAATCTGGCACCTGAGTAGCTTGGTATTGTGATCCCCAGAAATGTAGGGAGCTGTTAACATATAACTGATACTTTCACCTGAATATATCTAGATAATTATATAAAAGTAGAGCTGTCATTGTACCATCTTAGCAGTAGTGTGTGTGAGCAACTCTCAAAATATGTAGCAGCAACATCTGCATCTTGGATAGTTTGTAAGATACAGCTCATGTATATAATCTAGCAAAATCCAATTGCACAATATAAGGACATTGGGTAGTGTAATAATACATGTAAGGGACATATAACTGCAGTTAATAGGAATGTAGTGAAAACTAGAAGGATATACAAGTTGTTAATTGAGCTATCTTTTTCCACCCTACTGTATGTGCATAAAAAATGCAATTCCACACCTCAATTGGTATGTCTAATCTCAAAACATCTGTTGGGACATATGTCCTATTGGTTTATAAATATTTGCATTTATTTCTATGCATGTGCCCTGTTAAAATCCTACAATATTGGTGGCCTGTTGCCATCAATTCAACCTGCATGCTGTTGTAATTTCCACTATTGTTCTATATATGCATGTGTTATGCTTGCTTTTCAGCTGTTGAAAATCAGGTGTGTTGGGTTCATGGGAATACTTCTGCATGCTGTTATAACTAATTGGGAATGCTGTTGACTGTTACTAACCCATATCTTTATTAAACTCTCCAAAACATAGTTCTTATGGGAAGGCCGGTCCCAGCGGACCCACCTGTCCCACCTCAGCTGGCCATGGCACTTGGCACCAGCAGGTCAGGTCCCCAGCCTGGGACCTCCTCCTCCATTGGCCCTGTGCCACCTTCATGTGGAAGCACTGCAGGGGACGGGGCTTGCACCCCCCCCATGCAAGCATGGGCAGAGGAGGGCCACCTATCACCCTTCGAATGGTCCGGGCTGTGGTACATAGAGAGATTGAACGTTCTGTTGCAGAACCTCTATGCCAGCTTGAGGCATGAGTGGCTCAACTTCTGGGTCAGCCTGCCCCTCCTACACAGCCCCCAGAACAGCCACCCTCTGGGCTGTGAAGGTGCAGTGATGACTGCCCATGGGTGGGGACCTCGGTCCCACTGTTTCCATCTGGGTGCTCATGGACTTGCGATTTCCAAACATCCCTCCCTGTCAAAGGTGTTTACCCACCACATGTGTCATATACCGCCCCTGTATGTGTCTTTCTCTTGTCTGTTTACCTCCCCTACCCCACATTCCACTCTCGCCTGAAAAAAAAAAAAAAAGGGCAATCTGCTACCAAAAAAAAAATTACGCCCCATACATAGCTGCCCATTTTACGCACATGTCCACTGGCACAAAATGTTATTTAATTGGCATTACAACATACTTTATTGTCCTCGCCCCTCTCTCAGGGGTTGAAGGTTTCATATCTACCTCCAAATTTATTCCATATGCACAGCTGTTGCTGTTAAAGAAATGGTCAGCTATGGACCTTCCCTACACCTGTCCTTCACATCCTGAGCTATTTTCCATACTGTTTTTCCCTCTCTGTGCCCCCTTTTCACCACTTTCCTATCTCCCCATTTTTCTTTTCTTTCTAAGAAATGAGAGTGGGGTTAGCGGGAGTAAGCACTATTAAGCAGTAGTTAGCTGTTTTTTTGCGAGTTAGTGCTTGTTTGCGCTTAGCTAAGCATTGCTAAGCATCGCGCAAACCCGCTTACAACTGCTTAAAAATGCATTAGTCACTCTGTATGTGAGGGCCCTTGTTCTGCTCAGGAGCAAAATAAAACAACTCTGTCAGTCTCGAACCCCGTACCTTGTACACACACAACACAACATGAAGTACCACTAAGCCACGGTAGATATACATCAAGTTGGTGCTTAAATAAATATATCATGCATCAGAATGAGTGAATGTAAAGGAAAAAAGGAAAAATAGGAATATCATACCACACAACTTGTTCTGTGGATGTTTACCAACAGTTGTTGTGGGATTACATTACATGACTGTGATAAGAGAAGCAGCCATACTAACAGGTAATAATCTTACACCATCACAACCCCACACAGTATCACAGCAGGACAAACACTGGCATATCTGTTTAGGGCAGAGGCCATACCTCCCAACTGTCCCTAATTTTCAGGGATGACCCTAATTTTGAAACAAATTTTAGCTCTGTCCATCTGAATCCCTCTGAAAACTACTGACCTTGGCCAGAAAGGTGGTGAATTACACTTAATGAATAATGACAATAATTAAGAGTTAGACACTTCTTTTACTTCATATGCTCTGATTCTCTCAATGTCTCAACTTAATGGCACTAATATTTTAAAGGTGTCTCTGACTTTTTCTTTACTTTTCCTTGAGTCTGTTCAAATATGTACCTGAGTGGATGAGAGGTCTGGCAGAGGCAGAAACACAGAGGCATATCAGCCTTTCTGCTGTTACACACTGTGCGAATAGCTTTGGAAGGCGTTTCAGAAGCATACCCTTATGTAGGAATACAACACTGAAATACAAATGGATGTAGCCATGTACTGGTAGCAATCAACTGTAAGAATGCCATTGCTCTATTGCTGAAAAGACATGTGTGGTGTACAGACAAAAAATAACAGGCTATTCTCTGGCTATCATGTGGATAGGTCCATAGTTGGGAGTTACGCAGATAGACTACTTGCCTTGATAAACTAACATGTACACAGCAACCCTGTAAGTCCAGCAAGATAAAATCCACACAATACTACTTACATTCTCTGTACTTCTGCAACCCTACACAAATGTAGAATATACCTGTGTGTGCAGGGTCTGCCAAGGATGTAGGTAAGCATACTCACAGTACTGAAATGTGTCCAGTTTTCTGAGCAGCTTGTGCTAATGTCAACACTAAAAAAGCACAAACTGTTCAGAACTGAGTAAATGAATATTCACAGTATAGCAGTTCACAAACAGTTATTGTGCCAAAGGAATACATCTCAATAACTAGCTTTGTATGGCAGTTAATTGTAAAAGTTGAAAAGAAAGTATATCTTTTCATGCATCTTGGGGTAGCATTTTGAGGGGTGAGTACATTTCTAAACTGACAAGTGGGTACTGGAAGCAGCAACATTAGGTCTGAGTACAAAATGTAAATCTCAGTCTACACCCCTGGTTTCTGATATAAGAACTATACCAACCTTCTGTCTTAAACAATGATGTCCACAGCAAACAAGGATGATCTCCATCTTGGAAAGCTGAAAGGGCCACGCCTGCATGAGTTAGCAATTTATAGTACTGGGTTGCTATGACAGTGATTACTGCAATTACTACACAGCAGGCTGCATGCAATTAGCAAATGGTGGCCACTAATTGGTACAGAGGCCATGACATGCTCATGTGCAAATTCCTACAAAAGCAGGCTGCAATCTCTGCCAACAAACTCAATCACTCTGTTGCAGAGACTGACAAGAGAGAGAGAGACAGAGAAAAGGAAAAATAAATATTACCAAATCATACAAAGGAAAGGTATGTGACACATATGTATTTACTAGCATGTAGTAGATGTTATTGAAGAATAGTCTACATAATGTGAACCATTCATATGTGGCAGCAGTACTTATTTATGCACAGATGTTCTACTTAACTACTGCTATGGACAATACTGTGTGTACCTGTGAGCAGTGGGACATACCTGTGAAATGTGTAGCTTAGCATTAAATGTCAAAGATCTGATCCATGTTATCTGTGTTCTGTACAGTAGTGTGGCCAATGGCTGTTAGGGGGATTAGTGCTGACATTATATAAACATGAGTGTGACAGAACAACACATGCATGATAGTCATATTAAAGTGTAGCTTAGCACTGGCAACTGCTTTAGCAGTCTAGTATGCTTATCTAGCATCTGTAGCCATATATACCCCCCTAATGTTAGTGTGTGTTCATATGTGACACCTGTTTGTGTTGCAGCAAGGCCCAACAGTTCAGCTGTGAGGTCCAGGGACTTACAACAGTGTGGGCCTTGTGTGTGTATGCCACACACATATGGAGAAATATATATGTGTCTTATATATTCACATCTGTATATGTGTATAGAGCAGGGGACATATTGCAACTGTTTGTGAAGGGTGGAGATATATATGTTGGTGCAGGTTAGTATGCGCATATTTGTATGTAGGATTTAGTGTGTGACAAACAAGACAGCATACGGTGCTGGTATATGACATGTGGTGGTTAAACACTGTGGGTGGTTTGTTCAGTTTACAACGTTGAAGCCAGTGAGGCCTGCTAAAGCTTCCTGGGCTGTGAACACCTTCAATGCATTTATCCCAAGACTGTGCCATTTTATTACATTACTGTACACCTTACATCCTTGTATATATATATATATATATATATATATATATATATATATACTCATACACACCTACATCTACTTGTTGCAATAGATTCTCTGTACTGTTGACTGACTGTGATGGTCAATATGTTTGTGAATACGTCAAAGATATGTATCTGTGGGATAGCTTAGTGGGAAACTGTTTATGTCATGGTATTATGGGTCCTTGCTTTGATCCTAGCAAAAACTGTGTATTCTGTTGCTAGGCAGAACAAGTGCTATTGCATACAGTGTGATTAAGTCCCTTGGTTTTAACTAGGGTGTGTCATTGGAGGCTAAAGCACTGCATCTATGATTATTGATTGGTACCGATGTTGACGTTGTGCCGTTCGATTCTCAGCTAGAGCGTCTTCTGTGTGGTGACATGCGTGAATGGGCGTACCTTCGTTGAAGGTTGTGCATCAGGGCTGGCAAGCCTGGCACGTAAAAAATCTACTGCCAATCATTAGCGGACCAAAGGTCCGCTGTGGCGACCCCTAACCGGGAAAAGCCGAAAGACACAAACAAAAACCGATGTTGAATCCAAATCATGTGTGTACTGTAGTACTACTTGAAGCTCTGGGCCTGTACAGCAAAGTATGGTGTATGTCCACATTGCTTGCATCCACTGTTTTGTGTGGTCCCTGTATTCATCACAGATTACATTTCTCAAGATTAAGGTTGTGTAACTACTGATACACAGTACTGTATAGTACACATTGAAAGCTTATCTGGGTTGTCATGCCTTTGTGTCCTGTAATTATGTCTGATGTGTGTGTGGTTATGTCTGTAACATGTCCTTTGACGTATGTGTGGTAAAACATATTACTGCATATCTAGCAACATTCATAGTGTACTACAGCAGTATGCAACCTATATTCCCAATTGTGCACATATGTTGGCTACGGGTTTGCCATTAACAAGTTGTGTGGTATAATAATAATACATTTACTGGACCTTACACTCATTGTGATGGATGATATATTTCTTTACACATCAGCTTGATGTATATCTGCTGTGGCTAGGTGGTACATCTTGTTGCATACAGTGTGCCAGGTACTCTTGTATAGTCTTATATAGTGATTATATTTTGTTGCTGTGCAGAACATGGTTCATTAGATAGAGTGAGCAAGGCAGCTTCAAGCAGTTGTGGGGTGAGCAGTGATAAGTGGCAGTTAGTGTTTCACTCTCGGTTAGCTAATAGGTTGCTATATATGGCAGTTCAGTGATATCTGTACTGTATAATGTTAAATGTGCCATATGACTTGCTCAGACATATTTTCGTATTTTTGTCTTCCAGGGATCATGGCACATCGCAGAAACCCCAGTTACAGTAGTGCTGAAGATGATATAATTACTAGCAGTATGATTCAGCACTACCTTCTCATGATCTCACGAACCAGCCAGGACCAGCAGGAGCGTACTGCAATGTGGCAAAATGTTGTCCGCAGTGTAAATGAGGTAGGCCTGTATAACTGGACATATGATCAGGTACGCCACCACTGCAGTGATCTTCTCAGACATGTCCATCAGCGTGCTGCTGATGTTGCAGAGACAACAGCTTGCAACAGGAGGTGGTGTTAATATCCATCTCCCCCTTACCAGAGTGGAGGAGCTGCTCCTGAGCCTGGTGGCACCTGCCCAACAACAACAGCAGCAGACATCATACACCATGATGGAGGTTGGAGCCACCCAGCAAGCACACATGGAGCATGCAGGTAACATGGCATATCTGTAGACTACTGTTATCTGTATTGGTAGATCATGCATATGTGAGATGTGGAGTGTGTTGTTCAAAGATGTGGAGCCTATTGTTGTGTGTAATACTGATCATTTGGAACACAATCTATAGCCCTGTGAATGTAAACTGTTGTACTGTAAGATTGCAAATACACAATAGCAATGCCACAGTTGTGGCCACTGAAAAACTGTCTCATCTCTATGTAGGTCCATCTGGGGTGACATCAAGGCAGCGGACAGATGCTGGTGAGTGATTTCTACATTTATTATTGTAAATACAAAGTGCATGTCATAGTTAAGGTTGAGGCCATGTACACATGTAACACACCTACCCATAATGCATGCTGTGCATGTTTGGTGTAAGAGCACGCACATCTCACTAATGTGATTAGCTGCCTCAAACACATGCAATACCCAGACCATCTCAAACAAATGTGGCTAGACTGTAGTGACCATTGGATAGGCAAAGTTGATACTTAACATGCACATAACATACACATCTGTGTCATACACAGAGAATTTTAACATGCTATACATAAAGGATTCCCAAATGCTCTGTAAAGACACACTCCAGTATCCAAAATCTCATCCACAAATTACACATAATATACCTGAGGGGCAGAGGCCTATCATGGGGCATTTAAACACTCTGCAACACACTACATATTCATGTCAGGGAATGCTCCTTATTGGCCTCCTTACAAACTCACGTAACAACTGGTTGTGAAATGGTGAATGTAGCCAAGGTAGTACAGTTCCGGCACAGCATGATTAGTGCTGGTTTGGGAAACATTTGTAGCCTTGAGTGACCACATGATGCTTCATGATGATGGCCTATGGTACTACACCCCATCCAGTTATTGTAACCACAGTACTACACATAGCTTTCATTGCTATACACCTTAATGTTGCGTGTGTGCACACATATGCACCTCTAAACAATATGCATACCAATCACCATTTGCACAACTGACACATATATGTCTTGTGATGCTATTGAGTGACTAGGTCATATGACACACATTGGGTATGTGTAGTGTTGAAATATGCAGTTGTGTTTTAGCATGCCATGTTATGGATGAGACTGGCATGTCCACAATATGATCTACACTCACCATAAGTACCGTACATTGGGTATGTGGCCGAATGGTATTCCATCAATTATCCATGCACCACTGATGATGTTGTGTGAATACTCATCATGCATGTGCTAAAAATGTGTCCACAATTATTTGCTAAAGACACAGAGGCTGTAATCAGCATTGGATACCTATCTGACACACACACACATATACACATCCAGCAATGGTATGTACACCTGTGAGTTGTTGCACAATACATTACAGGGTTATGAATACCTGCACAGCAATGTTGCGTCCATGTATGCATTGTGTTCCAGGGGGAGGCCCATCACCTAACAACAAAACACATGCATCAAAGCCTTGTATACTGTTAGTAACAAGGACTGTCTGCCCTTGCACTGCATGCTGTTGAGCAACACATGTCCTGCATGCTGACATGTGTGATATGACTGTTTTGCTTGTGATACTGTACCCCACCATCACCTGCTATTGTGTATGTTCTGAGATTGCTGGTGTTGTGTGTGTCTGCTTTAGGGAGGAGTGCATGTTTGTATGTGTGCATGTATGCATGTGGTCTGAAGTCATGTTCAGGTCTTAAAGTGTGTTTCCTGTTTTCCTCTCACAGGTGCCGAAGTGGGGCTGGTTCAGTACAGCAGGGAACCTGATGTCACTGAGACAGACAGTGATGATGAGGATAGGTGTGTTGAGGCACAGGCAGGTTTGTCAGGGTCTGTTGTTGGGCAACCAATTGACAGTACACAAGTCTCCACCCCATCCATGCACGCAGTCATACTGTCTGTACATCCATCATCACCATTGCCCTTAGCTGATGGACAGTGTATGGCTGGCACTGGCCAGGACAGTGTGGTATCTATGGCACATGTATCAGGACACAGCAGCCATAGCCAGATGTCTGGAACAGTACCACATAGGCAGATGCCCAAGGGTTTTCATCAGAGCACTGCTGGTCATCATGCCCCTGGCAGACGTGCCACACCTCTTTCTACCACATGCATGTTCCAGGCTGTCATGGAAGCACAGGCACGAATGGAGCGGTACACCAGACAGGGACTAAGGGCTCATAACACCTCTGTAAATGACAGTATTCGTGACCTAGCAGGTGCCATACGTAACTACAATGAGGTCATTGATAGACGTTGGGATGAGACATTGGATGTCCTCCACAATGTCATGTCCACATGTCAGGACATTGCAGGATGGTTGAGACATCAACGTGGATGTATGCCAGCAACATCAGCAGCTGGAGGTCGCCGTGGACGTCCAGCAAGTCACAGCTGCTCCCGTAGTGTCAGTACCAGCCCCAGCAATGTTGGGGGGGCTGTCCATAGACCATCCTAGAAGACCACATGCACGTGGCTCTGGCCAGTCCCAGCAGGGACCTGGATCCAGTGGACATATGTCAACCTCTTCGGTTAGTACCCAGTCTGGATTAGTACCTGATACTGTCTGCAGCACCCCTGCCAGGCACAGGTTCCGTATCCATGGCCAGAGATGGTGATCTGTAAAGCCTGCCAGGTACAGTCTGTAGCTGTCTCACAAATCCCCGTATATGGCAGCCACATGGCGGAACTGTGTGCATGCAGACACACACACAAAAACCAGAAACCTAGGGGAAAACACATACCCACACACACTACATCAACATTGGCCCATAACAGTACTCATGGCCCTCACACACACATGTCGATTGTATGGCTCAGTGTAGGCCTCTCGCAAACCAAAAACACACCCTGTGCATATGATGAAACCTGTACCACCTCCTGTCATCTGTAACATTGATGCAGGAACAGGCTAACATGGTGCTGATGCACAGGGTGACTTTAATAAAGTATAGCAATGGTTGGATGTGTAGCATGTTGTCAGCAGTAAAGTGTAATGATATCCTTGAAGGTGTAGCTGTGCAGGCATGATGCATTAAAAGCTGTAATTAGCAATGTTGTATCATTTTCACCAGTGTTTATTCCAATTGTGTTTTGTTTGCCCATGTGCCACTTGGCTGATGTGTGTAGTTGTATCAGCATGCGTTATACAGTGGACAGTAAATGTGGGGTGTGTGCAGCACAGGTTTGCAGGTGTACATTTGTGAACATGTTGGAGGTGCACTGTCTGCATGTACATGCATATTGGACACATGGGCAGGGTGACATGCCCTGTATTGGCCAGTGTTAACACTCCATAGTTTCTATTGGTGGCCAGTATGCATTGTACTACACACATTTTGGAACTTGAGTGAGCATGTGTGTGTATGACACAGGTTGACACTGTGCTGTGGGTGATGCTGTTGTTGCTATCTGTCATTGGTTTGCATTACTATGGTTAACACTGTCCCAGCTGCATAATCCTTTAGTAATGCACACTGTTCACCTACAGGACTGCATGGACCGTGCTCTCACAAACACAAGAAATTCTCACTTATACAGTAAAAGTGCATTAGTCTCATGGACCCCTGCCATAAACTAAATATATAATAGAAGGTGTGAAGTTGTACCAAAAAAGAGTTACATACCAAGAAGGGATAACCTCTCTGGTCAGTATCATTGGGAAAATACAATCCCTCAATAAACATACAAGGCAAGCTTCAAAATACAAAATGGAAAGGATTCCAAAGACAACACTAAAGCTTTCTTTATTGTTGTTTATAATCTACAGGGGAAATCTCAGACCGGGTCACAGTTAATGTAAATGGTCACAAAGTGCACTCATCTGACTGACATTACCAATTCCTTGTCAAACAGTTTGAATGCGTATTTCACCACCCTGTCGTTACACAAGGGCCACATTTCCAGACCTGAAGAATGTAAAACCTGATGATTCACAGACGCTATAGTTAAAACATCTCTTTACCACAATCCAAACCACAGTGGCAATGGTACTGGACAGTGTCCCTGACTGTGTCATACACAAGCTGACATATGAAGTTACCACTCACCTAAACACTCTGTTCAGATGCAGCCTCTATACAGGTTACATACTTGTGGAATGACACACGGTAATGGTGTTCACAGTCCACAAGGGTTGAGCTACAACGTCGTCTTCTCCTTTCAGATGCTCCCATTAGGGGTTGCCACAGTAGATAATCTGTTTCCATTTTTTCCTGCCCTCTGCATCTTGCGCTGTCACACCATCCACCTGCATGTCCTCTCTCACCACAGCCATAAATCTCATCTTAGTCATTCCTCTTTTCCTGTTACCTGTCGGCTTCATCCTTAGCATCTATTTCACAATATACTCTGCATCCCTCCTCAGCACATGTACAAACCAACTTAATCCTGCCTATCTGGCTTGGTCTACTAACCTTCAAACCTGGCCTGACCCTCTAATATACTTATTCTTAAACCTGTCCACCCTCGTCACACCCAGTGCAAATGTTAACATAAATTGATTAAGGGTAGAACTACAACAGGTCCTGGAAACTCTCACCCTATAAGCTAGACAAATGTTATCTGGAAGGCTATGGAGCACAGCATTATGGAACTTATTAACAGAGACATTATGAACTTGCAAACACTGCACCATACCCACTTAGGTTCTCTAAAGGCCAGATCATGGTTCCTACACCTAGTAGACTTCAAGCCAGTTAATAAGGCTATAGGTGAGGGAAGGAGGTCAACACAGACAAGCTATAGCTCACCAGCAATTCATACCCATCCCACATTCTGGTATTATACATAACCTCAACAGACTGACCATAAACAATTGTTAGATGATGGCTTGACAACTGACGCACAGATGTAGGACACACAGTAACATTTGCAGCCTCCATGTACTATTCTATGCCAGTAACAAGTGGTATTCACCTGCACTCAGTCCTGGGACCACTCCTGTTTGGCATATAGCTTTCTTGGGTACAAGCAAACACAGTAAGGATATGTCTGCCCACGTTTGATGAAAATGCATACTGTGGGCTATACTTTATTCTCCAAATGACACACACATCCTCCAAAAGGGTATCATAGAGACAGATACCTGGTGTCAAACTCATGCTGTAAAGCTATAAGCCAAAGAAAGCATAGTTATCCACTTTTAGAAAACAAAGTATCCCCAGCATACCACATACGTAGTAGCCCCCAAAATGTGGAACAGGTACTAATGTATACATAGTGCCATGTGTCTAGTCATCTCTCCTTTGATAATCACATTACCAAAGGGTTTTGGAAATCCCTCTGTGGAGCACATTAGCAATAAAGGGTTTGCATGCAGATCCACAGAGGTTGTTGCACACCTATAATGATTAGTCATCTTTGGCAGACTTTGCTTGCTTTGGAACAGATTTCAAATATACCTTAAGCATAAACCCTCACTCACACTCTTCAATAGAAACCGTGATGAGTGGATGTGAAACAGAAGATGTAGCCCAGGGATCATTGCAGTGGCTAAGCTTGTCACAAGCATACAGAAGTGACCTAAGGTCTGGAAAGCACCAGCATGCTCTGGCAAAGATAACAAATGCGTTCATGGAGAAAGCAGAGTACCCACCTACGAAATAATTGAGGTCACATGTATGTATATGGATTTGCCCCACAGCTACCTTACATGTGTAATGCACATACAGTTGTCAATGTGATATGTCATACACTAGAAAAATCAAAACCCACTCCACATTGACCAACTGTGTCACACACCTGGAGCACACACACACACACACACACACACACACACACACACACACACACAGTCAGCAAGTGCGAGATTCAAACTCCTTCCTAACTACATTATGATACTGCAGCAGTATACATTTACACGACGCGCTATACACATTACTGGGATTTTATCTTTCCACGGGTATATTTGTAGGATGGTGACATCATCAGCCTTGTCAAAGATGAGTATACCACATTTAAGGGGTGTGAGTATTTTCCAAAAAGGTTGCTCCTCCCCAGGGAGAAACACACACACACACACACACACACACACACACACACACACACACACACACACACACACACACACACACAGTTGGCAAGTGCAGGATTCAAACCCCTACCTAACTACATTATGATATTACAGCAGTGCACATTTACACGACGCACTATACACATTACTGGGATTTCACCTTTTTACAGGTATATTTGTAGGATGATGACATCATCAGACTTGTCAAAGATGAATATACCACTTTTAAGGGGTATGAGTATTTTCCAAAAAGGTTGCTCCTCCCCAGGGAGAGACACACACACACACACACACACACACACACACACACACACACACACACACACACACACACACACACACACACACAGTTGGCAAGTGCAGTGTTCTTAATCCAAACTAAATACGTCTTTACACTTCAGCAAGCAATATGGAGTTACAGGGTGCAATACAGACATTACTTGCTGACAGTTTGCACAAAGGTTTTTTTCACATTTGCTAACCTCAGCAGACTTATCATACTAGGTGTATTGTGAGTGTATTGTATAGATAGGCCATGACCATATCATATATGGGTTAATACACCACATGCTGGCACACACAGGGTCAAACAAGTGGCTAAGCTCTGTCAACCCAATACTGGACAATACAGTCAGGAGGAGTAGGGTCATACAACCACAACACCAACTCACACAAACCTACAATATAAGCACCAGCAAAACACACACATACACATTACCATACTCGGAGAATACAAATATTAATCTGAGAAAGAGAGTGTCCTCCTAAGCAAACAAGCAAGCAACATGCACCTCCAAGCACACACCAGAAAACACATAATACACCAAAGCAGTGTGCCTCACAACAGGCCCTAAGGCAAAACAACATACCCAACACACCAGTAATAGGTGACTTCATAGTCAGGCACACAGATGTTGCACTCATTCGGCTGGACAAGGGAGAAGGTTACTGTCAGTTGTCTGTCAAGTGCTATGATCCACCACATAACACAAGCACTTACATCACTCCAGAACAGGTACCTATATGACGTGTTCTTTGTACATGTCAGTGTGAATGATCTGAGACATACCTCCCAGGACAACATGACAAGAGATATATATTAGCTCTATGATCATGTAGCCCAGACTGGTATGACCCTGACCTTGAGTAGCATCTTACCTTCACCTATATGATACTGCAATATAACAGAAAGATGATAAACTTCAACAATTGGCTGAGCTTCTGGTGTCATTCAAAGGGGATCCAGTCTCTGCCTGCCTGTGATGACATGATAAACAAGACTTGTTGCTTCGCTACAGATGGTTTGCACCTGTCACCCCTATGGTTCTGAATACTGGCCAAGGCTCTTGCTGTCCCCATATTACCTTTTTTAGGCAAAGCTCAAAGGTTCATAGGTAGGTACTAGGCTATCAGCCCTGGGGCCTAAACAAGCCCAGCCAAAAAGGTACCCCGGCTTTTGCCACCCAAAAAATGTATTTTCCTGTGCCACTGTCGAGCAGAGACACAGAAGTGATCCCCAGGGTGAATTTCCTATTTCCCATCCAATCATCAAGATTTTTCTTGAAGAGTGCTAATGAGTAGCTTTGTTTGATATAGATAGGTAGTTTACTCCGGAGTATGTGAAGTCTCTGGGACAGGAATCTATCCCTCCGGCATGTTCTGTTTATTGTGGTGGCAAGGTTTAGGTCCCTAGAGCGTGTGGGTTCATAGGTAGGTACTAGGCTATCTGCCCAAGGGCATTTATAAGCCTAGCCAGAATGTGTTGGCTTTTGCCTCCCTTTTAAATTAATTTCCTGAGCCTCTGTCTAGCAGGGCCACTGAAGTGATCCCAGGGGTAAATTTATAATTTCCCATCCATTCTTCAAGATTCCTCTTGAAGAGAGTCTGTGAGGGGCTCTGCCTAACATCAACTGGGATTCTATTCCAGAGCGAGGGAAGTCTCTGGGATAGGAATCTATCCCTCCAGCACGTCCTGTTTATTGCTTTGCTGAGGTTTAATTCACTGGAGCGTGTGGCTCTTAAGAGATTTGTTTTTCTTGAGGTGGAGCACGTCCATTAATTCCGGGTTGGACATGGCCTTATACATCAGGCATAGATCACCTCTGAGCAGGCAGTAAGCAACCGAGTAGAGCTGGAGTATCTTTAGTCGAGCTGCATAGGGCATCTCTTTGAGGCCCATGATCCTCTTGGTGAGGTACTTCTGTGGTCTTACCAGATGTTGCATGTGCCAATTAAGGTACATACCAAATGGGGCATTGTACTCTATTATGGGCCTAAAGAGTGATGAGTAGAGGGGCACAATGACCTCTCTTGATCTAGAGGTGAACCCTTTTGTGATTAGGTGGGCTACATAGAAGGAATTTCTAACCACTTTGGCAATGTGATTATCAAAGGAGAGGTTACTATCTACATGGGTCCCCAGGTCCCTAATTACATTTTCCATACCTAGTGGATTACCACCTATGTGGTAATTTCATGGGCACTTTGTTTTTTCCAAAGGGGTTGAGTATGCATTTTTTGGCATTCAGCTTGAGGCCATGGTTTTGACACCAGGTATCTGTCTCTGTAAGACCCTTCTGGAGGATGTCTGTGTCAGCCAGAGAGTCGATTATGGCCCCCAGTTTGCAGTCATCTGCGAACTTGGTCAGCCATAGTCCTCCCATGCTTGCCTGTACCTCAGAGAAGTATATACTGAACAGGAGGGGTCTCAGGACCGAGACCTGTGGGATGCCACGTGACTGGTTTAGAGTCGGACATGGCACCTGCAACTCTGATCATGTGTGTTCTATCCGTGAGCCAGTTGGCCACCCATCTCGTGACATAGGGGTTAATGTTCAAGCTGGTAAACTTGTCTATGATTCCAGAGTGGGGAATGGTGTCGAAGGCCTTAGTGAGGTCCAGGTAGGCTGTGTGGACTACCTTCCCTTCATCTATGGCCTTGGTAACTGTTTCAAAGAAGTCAACTAGGTTTAGGAGGCAGGATCTGCCTTTAACAAAGCCGAATTGGATAGGGTCCAGTGTCTGGACATTCCCAATGTCTCTTTTTATGAGTTCCATGATAATTCGCTCCATAGCTTTGCAGACCAGGCTGGTCAGGCTTATAGGGTGATAATTCCCAGGTTCTGTTGTGGCACCACCTTTGTGGAGCGGGATGACTGTTGCTGTAATCCATTCTTTGGGTACATAGCCTGTGGTAAGGCTGAGTCTGAGCAGTGAATTTAGGTGAGGGTTTAGTTCCTTTTGGAGCTCGTGTAAGACGTAGCCTGGGACACCATCCGGTCCCATTCATGCTGTGTTCTTAGCTTTGGCGAGGGCTGTTTTTACCTGCAGGTCCATGATGTCTGGGGCTCTGCATTCTTCTGGGATGAACACGGGCCCTTTTGGGGGTGAGGAGGGGGGTGAAGTTTGCATTAAACTTGTCCACCAGGATGTTGGCAATGTCAGTTGGTTCAGTGTATTTTTTGCCATTTTGCAGTAGCTCAAAGCATATCTGAGAGTTGCCACCTAAATGTTTGATATAGCTAAAGAAGGCTTTGTGGTTATCTTTAGATTCCTTGGCAATTTTTCTTTAGAAACTGGCCTTGGATGATTTTATGAGCGATTGTAGTTTCTTGCTAATAATGATCAGTGATGCCTTTCCTTTTTGGAATTTTGCTCTATCATGTAGTAGTTTCCTCCTTCTGTTGTATAGCTTATTTATGGCTAAGGACCACCAGACTGGTTTCCTCTTTTTGGAGGAGTGAGTCTTAGTTTTACTTGGGATGGCTCGATCCATGCATCCCTGTAGATGCTCATATAATGCACTTGTAAAGGATTCTGCGTATTAGATAGCATTATCCTGTAGCAAGGGGGCTTTGAAACTTTCCACTTTGGTCTTGAGAAGTGTGAAGTTTGCTTTTGAAAAATTTTTCACAGTGGTTTCCTTGACTGGGGGTGGGGTCGGGATGTGTATGTCCAGTGTGATTACTTAGCGAGGGGTTTACCTCTGGTGTGGAACACTGATGCCCCATGTTGGTGATGATCAGGTCCAGTATGTTGTCACCTCTAGTGGGGATGGTGACCAGCTGTTCCAGGGTGTTTGAGTTTATAAACTCTAGGGAGCATTAAGCAAAGGCGTTTGTACTTGAGTAATTCTCTCAGTCAGTGTTTGGGTAGTTGAAATCTCCTAATATCATGGTGTTTGGTAGGACCTTTATATTTTTCAGTGTTCTCAGGAATGCTGAGTGAGGGTCCTGAGACAAGGTAGGTGATCTGTAGCAGGCTACGATCTGATAAGCAGCTTTGCCCACTGTTAGTTGCACTTGGATGGTCTCTGAGGCCTCGTGCTGTGCCACTAACCTGGAGGTGTGGGTATCCTTTATAAAAATGGATACACCCCCTTCTTTTGTATTTTGGTCCAGGTTTTGGGGCCAAAGCTCAGAGAGATTGGGATTTCTTTAAGTGGAGCATGTCCAACAGCTCTGTGTTTGACATAGCTTTGTATGTTAGGCAGAGATCAACTCTGAGTAGGCGATATGCGACAGAGAAAATCTGGAGTGTTTTGAGACGGTCTGTGTAGGGTATGTATTTGAGGTCGCTAATCCTCTTTGTGAGGTATTTCTGTGGGCTTTCCAGTTGTTGTAGATGTCTTGTGGGGTACATACCAAAAGGGGTGTTGTACTCTATAATGGATCTAATGAGTGATGAGTAGAGGGGAACAATGACCACTTTTTTTCTGCATGAGAAACCCTTTGTGATGAGGTGTGCCACGTAGAAGGATTTCATGACTACTGTGGCGATGTGATTATCAAAGGAGAGTCTACTGACCACCTGTGTCCCAAGGTCTCATCACACATTCAGTGTTAAGTATATTACCACCTATGTTGTTCATGGGTACAGAGTTTTTACCAAAGGGGATGGCAATGCACTTTTTGGCATTGTGCTTGAGGCCATGGCTTTGACACCAGGCATCTATCTCAGTGAGGCCCTTTTGTAGGATGTCCACATCGTTAGTAGTTTCGATTATGGCTCCTAGTTTGCAGTCATCTGGGAACTTCATTAGCCAAAGACCTGTGTTAGCCTGTACTTCAGGGAAGTAGATACCAAACAGGACAGGACACAAGACTGAACCCTGTGGTACTCCACTTGTCACTGGTCTGAAGTCAGACTTGGAGTCTGCTACTTTCACAGTGTGGGTTCTGTGAGCTAGTTGGCAACCCATCTTGTGACATAGGGATTTATACCTAGTTTAGTGAGTTTATCTATAATTCCAGAGTGGGGGATGGTGTCGAAAGCCTTGGCAAAATCTAGATAGGCTGTGTGAACCACCTTACCCTTGTCTATGGCTTTGGTGACTGCTTCGAAGAAGTCTATCAGGTTTAGGAGACATGATCTGCCTTTTACAAACCCAAAATGGTTGTGGTCCAGAGTTTGGAGATTACCAATGTCTTTGTTTATAAGTTCCATGATGATACATTCCATGGCCTTGCAGACCAGGCTTATCAGGCTAATGGGCACTAGTTCTCGGCATCCATGGTGGCTCCCCCCTTGTGTAGTGGGATAACCGTCGCTGTGCACCATTCAGCAGGCACAAAGCCTGAGGTGAGGCTATGATTGAACATGGTACTTAGGTGTGGTGCCAGTTCATTCTGTAGTTCGTGTAGAATGCAGCCTGGGATGTTATCTGGTCCTATGGATGCTGTGTTCCTGGCTTTGGAGAGTGGTTTTTACCTGTGCAGCCGTGATGACAGCAACTTTGCATTCTTCCGGTATAGAGATGGGCTCTTTCATGGGTGAGAGGGGGTAGAGTTAGCACTGATCCTATCTGTCAGGATGTTGGCAATATCAGTTGGGTCTGTATATTTAGTGCCATTGTGCTGTAACTTAGAGCAGATCTGAGTATTGCCATTGTGATTCTTGACATAGCTATAGAATGCTCTGTGGTTGTCTTTAGAATCAGTGGCGATTTTGTTTTCGTAACTAGCTTTGGAGGATTTTATCAGGGATCACAGCTTCTTACTGAGGCTGATCAGGGAGCTCCTCCACTCATGAGTTTTACCCTCTTTTGCAACAGTTTCTTCCTTCTGTTGTGCAGTTTGTTTATGGCAGGGGACCACCAGATTGGCTTCCTTTTCATGGAGGATAGCATCTTGGTTCTATTTGGGATAGCATGATTCATGCACTCATGTAAGTGCTTATAAAGTGCAATTGTGTAGGATTCAGTAGTCGTAACTGTATTGTCCATCTGCATGGGTGTCCTGAAGTTCACCACTTCTGTCTTAAGAAGCATGAAGTTGGCTTTGGAGAAATTTTTTAACATGGTTTCCTTAATGGGGGCAGAATGTGGATATGTAGGGTAATTAGCTTATGGTCAGATCGGACCAATGAGGCATTGACTTCAGGTGTGGAACACTGGTCACTCAGGACAAACCAAACCCCATAAGCAACACAAATAACCACAAAGTGAGCTAAATGCTACTCATTGACAGAAGTCTCAGCCTCCAGATGCACACACTCAAGGCACTTCTCAGTATGGAGAATATTGATATCTGTGCAGTAACAGAAACCTAGTTCAAAGCTCCAGAGAGCACACCAGCGCTCTACCAGGATACTACTCATTCCATACCTTCCAGCATCAGAACCTGGATCATAGCACATAGGGTGGGGATGTATCCATATCCATCAAGGATACCTACACCTCTCTCTACATGCTCTCTACAGGATATCTACCCATAGAATGTTGCACAGCAATGTTCTTCTCACTTCACAGGGGTGGGGCCACAAAGACCCTTGGCATTCATGCTCTATGAACCTGACGAGTCTGATCTGCAAGGCAATGGAGCCAATCATAATGGAAGTCAACAATAAAGACATTGGGAACCTTCACAAGTTGAGCACACCTAGTTTGGCTTCGTCAAATGCAGATCACACCTCCTGAACTGGGTGGATTTCTTTGAGACAGTTACCCAGGCTACAGATGATTGAAATGAGCTCCATACAGACTACCTATACCTCGCTAAGGCCTTTGATACCATTCCCCAGTCAGGTATCATAGATGAACTCACCAACCTGGGCATGAATCCATACACCACAAGATGGATTGCAAACTGGCTCACAGATAGATCCCACAAATTAAGAGTTGCTGGCTACATGTCAGACTCTACACCGGTAACAACTGGTGTCCCTCAGGGTTCAGTCCTGGGGTCCCTCCTGTTTGGTATAGACCTCTCAAAAGTATATGCCAACACAGGAGGGTTGTGGTTGACTAAGTTTGCTGGGAACTGTAAAGTGTTTGCCATAATAGATTCCCCGGATGACACAAATATTCTCCAGAAGGGACTCTGTGAGACAGATGTGTGGTGTTAGAATCATGGCCTCAATCTCAATGTGGAAGAATGCATAGTAATCCCCTTTGGTGAAAACAAAGTACCCACAATCTACCACATAGGTGTTACCCCCTTAAAACTGACAAGGTAATAAGGGATCTGGGGACACAAGTAGATAGTCATCTTTCCTTTGACAACCATGTTGCCAAAGTGATTGGGAAATCCTATGTGGCCCACCTAATCAACAAAGGGTTTGCATCAGGATCAAAAGAGGTAGTGGTGGCCCTCTACTCTTAAGTCATCAGATCCATCATTGAGTATAATGCACCATTTTGGATGTACTCAACTAAGCATATCCAGCAGCTGTAGAGACCACAGAGGTATCTCACCAAGAGCATTACTGGCCTCAAACAGTTGTGTTATGCAACACAACTGGTAAAACTAAATCTGTTCTCCGTTGCGTACCACCTACTCAGAGGCACACTCTGCCTAACATACAGAGCCATGTCCAACACATAACTGTTGAACATGCTCCATCTACGGATAACAAAACTGAGTCACACTACACACTCCAGGGATATGAACCTCATCACAACAACGAATACAACATGCTGGTGGGATAGAGTACTATCCCAGGCACTTGCCTTACTGTAGAACAGAGTCCCAATGTACATCAGACAGAGCCCCTTGCTGACACCTCATGTCTTTTGTGCCATTGGGATGTGTGCTGGGTGGGACAGTCCTGGATGGCTCCCTGTCATGGTCACCCTCTTACACACATCTCTGCCCATCCATCTTTGGCTTATTATACTGTGTTCCCCCTACATATATATATAGGTACATAGGTAGGTAATAGGCTATCTGCCAGAGGGAATATATTAGTATGACTGAGTGTGCAGCTATCACCACACATGGGGTTAGTTCACTAGGCCTCTGTGTAGTAGAGCTGATGAAGTGATCCATGGTGTGACAGTTGAGTTTCACATACACTCATCAAGGCTCCTCTGGAAGAGTGTCAGTTAGGGACTCAGCTTAATGTAGGTTGGGAGCCTGTTCCAAAGCAAGGGAAGTCTGTGAGTTAGTAATGTATCCCTCCAACATGTTCTTTTTATTGTTGTGATGATGATATCCCTAGAGCATGTGGCACAGTGAGCTTGGGTTTACTTCAGATAGCGCATGTGCATCAGTTCTACATTGGACAAGGACCTGTCTGTTGGGCAGAGATCGCCTGAGTAGACAGTATGCAACAGAGTACAGATTTAGTTAAATTCAGTCTTGTTGCATGGGGCAACTGTTTGAGGCCAGTAATCCTCTTGTTGAGGTACTTCAATGATCTTTCCAGCTGTTGAAGGTGCCTAGTCAGATTCATCGCAAGTGAGCAGTGATACTCTCTGATGCGTCCGATGACTGATGAGTAGAGGGAACCTCCTTTGACCTACATGCAAAGACCTTGGCCATTTGTGGGAACACATAGCATGATTTTCTAACCACTTTGTGAATGTGTTTCTGGAAGTAGAGATGACTATCCACATGTGTCCATAGATCCCTTATTATTACCTCCATATTTAGGGTGTTGGCACCTATGTGGTATTTGTATGACTGTAGCTTGAGGCCATAATTTTGACACCACATCTGTCTGACTGAGACCCTTTTTAAGGATGTCTCTGTTGTCCCAAACATCGATTATGACAACCTTTTTGCAGTCATCCACAAACTTTGCTAAACATAGCCCTCGTGTGTTTGACTGTATTTCTGAAAAGTATACACCAGACAGGAGGGGTCCCAGGACTGAGCCATGGGGGACAGCAGTTGTTACCAGCTTGAACAGGAGACCACAATTCTTACCTTGTGGGATCTATCTGTGCCCCAGTTGGCAATCCATCAGATGACATATGTGTTTATGCACAGGTTGTTGATTTTGTGGATACGACGTGTGTGGGATGTTGGAAAAGGGCTTTTCAAGGTCTATGTAGGCCGTGTGGAGCTCATTTCATTGATGTATGTCCTGGGTGACTGCCTTGAAAACTGACTAGCAGGTTTAGGAACCATGATCTGCCCCTGACCAAACCAAAATGGGTAGGGTTGGGTGTTTGTAGGCTCCCAATAGCTCTGTTTATGAGTTCCATAATGTTGGACTCCATGGCCTTGCAGATCAGGCTTATTAAGCTTATAAGACAATAGTTCCCATGGTCTGTTGTGTACCAACACTTGTGGAGTGTGACAAACGTTGCTGTAACCCATTCAACAGTTTCATATCCTGTACAGAGGGTGAGCCTCAACAGACTGTTGAGGTAAAGGGTCTGTTTTGGAGTTCACATATGACACAGCCAGGGAAACCATGTCATCCCATAGAAGCCGTGTTTTTAGGTTTGGATAGAGCTGTTAACCCAGAAATCACATATACAATGGTTATTCACAATCTCCAGGTATGGTAATGGGCCCTTTTGTCAGTGAGAGGAGGGTAAATATGTATGAACCTGTCTGACAAGATGTTGGCAATGTCAGTCATGTACATGTATTCATTTACACTTTGCACTGACTCAGAACATATATGAGATTACATTGATATTTATGACCTAGCGAAAGAAAGCTTCATGGTTCTCTATAGACTTTTTGGCAATATTTTTGCCAGAACATGGCTTGGATAATGTTAGGAATCCTCATTGTTTCTTGATGATACTGATCGGAGATTTATTGATGATCTTTGGATTTTCACTTTCTTTGAACAGCTTAAGTTCTTGTAGTACATAGTTTAATTATGACAGGGGTCCAATATATTATATGGGTCTGTTTTCATATCACTGTGTGTGCAAGGCAGGATTGGTGAATAGTGACAAGTGTCTGGAATAAGAACTGCAACTGCCAGATATGTGTGGCCCACTGCTGTACTCAGACATGGCCTAAGTGTGTGAGAATGCCCAGTATGACCTTTCAGTATATTGTTGACTGACATTTGCTTTGTTTATTTGTGTGTGTGAGCATGCCCAGTATGACCTTTCAGTATGTTGCTGACTGAAATGTGCTAAATTTGTTTGTGTGTGTGAGCATGCCCACTATGGGCATATATACTATATGTGTGTGAAAAATCAAGTTGGTTTTTACTTCAGGGCTCACCTTTGTGTTGTACATAGACAGGAAGCATGATGTGCCTGCAGGGCTTCCATGAGTCAATTTGCAGAGACTTATCAACATTTCTACATACAGGGGGGACAGCTATTATTTGTACATTTCTACCCAGGGGGGCACACCTGATTGTTACTGTGGGTGTACATAGGATGAGGAGTACACCTAACACTTATACACATTTGCTAGGCCTGCACTGCTATGTCAGGTACTCCATTTCAGTCTGTACTGTTGCCTATCGTACTGGCTTGAGGCATACCACTGTACTACAGACCTTAGCTTCCAATTACATGCATATTAGTTTGTGACTTCATAGCCTACCTAATCCACATCACACTGCCTGGCCTGCTGTTATCTGTCTGCATAGGCCTGGGGGGAGGTTACTCATATGCCTTTCAGAGGGCATGATACAGCATTTGTTTGTGTTTGCATTTGTCTACAATTGTCCTGCTGGCCGTGACTGTTAGGTATGTGACCCCCACAACTGGTATGTGTGAGTGACTTAAGTTGTGTCTGTGCCAGTAAATGCTGTCATGGCTTAGTGGTTCAGTACTGTGACTATAGTACACAGTATCCTGAGTTCGAGCCCTGTCACTGCTTTTTATTTTTCTGCTGGGCAGACCTGACTGGTTAAGGAACAGTAAAGCAGGTGTGAGTGTGTTTACCCGACTTTGCTCTACTTTGCCCAACATTGCCCTGGTTAGCGTGGTGCGCAGCTACACACAATTATATTTAAATATGCTCAATACTGTTAAATGTGCTTAGCAGTGCTTTATATTGCTTAAAATAGGGCACTCACACCTCAGGTGGTGCTGCAGGGCTGCCTATGTTGGATGCACATAGTACACTCCCTATACATGTTTGAAAACAGGTAGTGTCAAGTTAGGGATCCCTTTTACTGTATGTGCGAGTCAGAGAGAGGTGTCATTTCCAGGGTTCCTACTGAGTCAGTGTATGTGCTATACGTTGCCTCTTTGCCAAGACCAGGGCATACTGGGCACACCTCCTTCTGCCTACTGGGGCAGGCTCAGGTTGTTCCTCCTCTGAGTCACGCTGTGCCTGTGCAGGCCTTGGCAATGGTGGGGGCTGTGTGGCCCTGCCCCATGCTGTTCCTGCTGCAGCTGTTTCCGCAGGATCATATTGTGTAGCATGGCACATACCATGACAATTTTGGTACATGTAGTTGGTGAGTACTGCAAGGCTCCACCAGATGTGTCCAGGCACCGGAACCGTGACTTGAGCATCCCAAGCACACACTCAATTATGTTTCTTGTCTGTGCGTGTGCCTCATTATGGAGTTCTTGTTCAGGTGTGTGTGCAATTCTGATGGGTGTCATCAGCCATGGCTCCAGTGCGTATCCAGCATCCCCCTCTAGGTGACCATCAGGGATATCCCCATTGGCAAATCTCTGGTACAGCTGCGTCAGATGCCAGATGTGGGAATCATGATAGCTTCCAGGGCAGCCAGCACACACATTCATTATTATGACCTGGGCATCACACACAACCTGGCAGTTGATGGAGGGGAAGCCCTTGCGGTTGATGTAGACCCTACCCCGCTCACTGGGTGGTGCTTTGATGTGTATGTGTGTGCAGCCTATTGCACCCACTACCTGAGGGTATTCTGCTATTTGGTAGAAAATACGCATATTGCTGGCCAGTGCCTCACAGGAATTGGGGAAATATATGTGGTTACTGACATGTGCTGACAGGGCATCCAGGAACTGGTGCAGTACCTTGGATGCTGATGCCTGTGAAATCCCCATCATATCACCAGTTGGTCTCTGGAAGGTACCTGTAGCTAGTATTCTTAGGCCAACACATACCTTGGTATCCACTGGGATGGGTTCCCCTCTGTTGGTTCTGTGTGTGAGGAGTGGCTGGCACAGCTCAACAATTTGCTGCAGGAGGTCTCTGTCCACCCTATAGCGCTTCACTATCTCCAGCTCATGTAGCCCCTGGTAGGTTACCATGGGTCTGTACACTCTTCTCTGTCTCCTCACTGTGGGTTCCTCATCAGCATTCACAACATCACCACCCTCAGCACCTTGCACATGTTGGTTTATGATAGCAAAAGCAGCCCCTAACATTTTGTCTGACTTAAGCTTTTTAAGCTTTCCCTCTTTGTATACTGCAGTGTTGCAGAGTTCTTGGGAACAAAACAGGGGAGAATGCTGTTTGCAGATTTTAAAGTGCTGGGCTGGGCTGGGCTGGGATAGTCTGCTGCCTGTGTAATTGGCTGATTCTGATATATTTCACCTGGCAGCTCTGCTAGTTATCTTTGGTTAACTTCCTACTACTTCTTTTCCTTCCTTTTCCCTTTCTGTTTCCGCCCGGGGCAGCACCGCGCAAACACACGCACATGCGCGCACATGAGTGCACACGCTGCATGCATGTTTGCAAGAAATTTCAGATATTTTCACAGTGTGCACCTTTGGTTTCTGGTTTTCAAATAGGACAATTGTAGACACGCCTCTTGCAATCCTGAGCAACTCAGGGCAAACACAACACACTGCTCCAATTAGCTTAAAGCCTTTCTGGCATACCCCCTTATGATGTCACCTATATTCTACTCTACTACTCACCTACTCCTACACTTACACTCTTGGGACATGGCTCACATGCTGGGGAAAATTGGGATTCACTATCCTTATCCTCATATGCATGGGAATGCCTACTAATGCATGGTTACATCTCTCACACTGAGCTTCCCCCCCCCCTTAGCAATCAGTACTCAGTGGCCATGTTGTCTTCAGCCTGCCATTCACCTGCATGGCAGTATAAGCTTTTTAGTGAAAATGGCTATTTTTGGCTATTTTTTAATTATTTTCTTGTTTTTAAAGCGCATCACGTTTGCGCAGTGCTGCGCTATGCTTAAACATCGGAGATCAGGGGGAAAAAAGTTAGATTTTAATAATTTTAAACATTTATAAATGCCAATGGCCTTATATTTGGCCATTGGCATGCTTCCTCAACTGTATGGATCCTTTATTTGGAGCTGTCATAGCTCCATTTAGCTATTTGCAGAACGGTACTCCGTTACCAACGGAGTACATTTCTGCAGATAACACTAATCTTCCATGGACAGGTTAGTGTTGCCTGGATTGCAAATTTACCTCATTTGCATAGCTTTCAGCAGCAAATGAGGTAATTTGCATACCATGACGCTGTCCATGCAAGAGTAGCTTTAGCAAGCTCTCGTGCACGCCCCTGCCAGCTGTTCCTGGATCGCACGGCAGACATATTGCCTGTTTGACGTCTTACAGTACTCTAAAACTCCGTACAAGCTTTCGTAAATCCGGCCCACAGTTTTTTCAATTCCCCTGATGGCCAGAAATCCCAAGCTTTCCAGCAGTGGGGTGCATATCTTGTCCTCCTTCCACAAAATGTCTACATGGAAGGTATACAACAGCAAGTGGAAGCATTTTGTTGTTTGGGCTAATGCTTCAGTTTCTGATCCTTTCTCTGCCCCTTTGAAGGCAATTCTGGACTTTCTTGATGAGTTGTTTAACTCTGGTTCCAGGTATTCTACAATAATAGTGCAACCATTTCCAACTTCTGTATCAACTGGGATGATGTGCCTTCTTTATAAGTACTTCTCTGCCACATCCTCCTCTTCATGATTTGCCTTTCATGTTGCAGATGCTTGTGGTTCATCCACTTGAGCCCTTTGCTACTGTTGAGTTGAAACTTTTGTCTCCGAAAATGTTTTTCGTGGCTGTCACCACTGCAGCTCACATGCCCTCTTTTCTATCCTACCATATTTGGTTTTCCAAAAGGATAGGATCTCTCTTCATATGCATTCCTCCTTTCTTCCTAAAGTGGCTACAGAGAATAATTTGAATCAGACCATTCACCTTTCTGTCTTTTATCTTGATTTCTACAACAAAAATGAATATTTGTTACATTGCTTTGATGTACATAGCCAATTGAGGTTCTGTCTAGACAGGACAACATTTTTCAGGAAGTCTAAACATTTGTTTGTTTGCTTTTCCAAGTCTTGATTAGTTCAGCCTGTTTCCAAATGGCTGTCAGTTGAGGGGGAAAATCTTGCATCACAAACCAAAAGGTCATTCTGCCAGACCTATGGCTACTTCCACTGCTTTTTTCTCTAAAGCTTTGTTGGATGATTTGTGTGCTGCTGCTAATTGGGTTAGCCCTCACACTTTTGTGTCCCACTACAAGTAGGACATTCAATCAAGATCTAGAGTTTCCACCATATTGCAAAATATCCTTCTATAGAACCACCTGTAGTGTTGCGTGGTTGAGGACTCTTGTCTCGCAGATTGAATCCTGATGGAAAAGACAGGATCAGATACAAACGTTATGTGCTCACCATAACAGTAGATTCATGTTGTCTGTCTCTGTCTAGTTCAACTCCCCCCTCCCTGCCCCCTCTTATATGTTTGGCGAGTCATTTTTATATCATGACTGAGTTGGAAAGATTGCTTTACCTTGTTTGTGGGGTCCTTGGTGTCTTTCTTTTTTGGATGGTATTTTAACAGTTGAGGCAGGGAGGGGCAAACTTAATCTGATGTACTCTTAGTTGAATGAGGCATTATGGGTAGAAGAGGCAGAACATGGCTAGCTGAAGTCTTTTAGATATGGCTGGTCTGAGATCAGAATCAGATCTGGTAACCTACAGGTTAAATCAGACAAGGATAATATGAATCTGTCGTTATGGTAAGTACATTTGTTTATGGACCCTCATGCCTTGTAAGAGGAATTTAACTCTGGAAATGCTTGTCTGAAAAAAACAATGTTAAAATATTTGCTTTACTGTATATTTTCTACATATTTATTTTATTCATTAATGCTTTACACAGGCATAGTGTTTTATTTTCAGATTTGAAAAGACTTTCTTTTGCGATTTTAGAAAGGGTAAAACATGATCCTAGGGGTGGTGGTTGGCATGAGAGAATTGAATACAAAGAAGTTATGTGAGAATTGAAACTCAATGCCAGCACACCCCCCTCCCCGACTGAACACTGGTACTTCCTTGTTACCAATTTTAAAAAGGAAAGAAAAATTATAAATGGTAAAAATTTTAAAACAATCTGGAAATATCTATTTATTAATTTTTATTAGCAGGAGATTATAATGTGTTATTTATTGTTATTATAGGTTCATAGGTTGGTACTGGGCTATCTGCCCGAAGGCATATATTAGCCCAGCCACGTTGTGCGGTATTCACCGCCCCTTTAGTAGTTCCCTAGACCCTTGTACTAGCAGCTAGTACCTTTGGCCCCTATCTAGTGTGCTGTTGGTGTGATTCCCGGTGTGAACTTTCTGTTACCCATCCACTCATCAAGGTTCCTCTTGAAGAGTGATAGTGAGGGGCTCTGTCTTATGTAGATCGGGACCCTGTTCCATAGTAAGGGAAGTCTCTTGAAGGGAATCTATCCCTCCAGCATGTTCTATTCATTGTTGTGTTGAGGTTTATATCCCTAGAGCGTGTAACTCGAGTAGATTTGGTTTTGCTAAGATGGAGCATGTTCAACAATTCTGGGTTGGACATGGCTCTGTACATTAGACAGAGATCTCCTCTGAAAAAGCGGTATGCAACAGAGAACAGTCTTAGCTTTTTCAATCGTACTGCATAGGGCAACTGTTTGAGGCCAGTAATCCACTTGGTTAGGTACCTCTGTGGTCTCTCCAGCTGCTGGAGATGTCTAGCCAGGTACATTCCAATTGGTGCATTGTACTCAATAATGGGTCTGATGAGGGAAGAGTAGAGGGGCACCATTACATCCTTAGATCTTGATGCGAACCCTTATTGGTATGATGATGTTTTTAGTTTTGTACTAATGTGCTAATTGTTTAAGGGATTTTTAAATTTGTTTTTAACTTAATTGAATGAACCTATAAAAGCGCTGTCTGCTGAGATGTGAACTGTTTCTGAAGAAATCCTATGTTATTGTAAGATGTACAAAAACCTAAGTGTCATTTAAACAAGCTTGAAGTTTTTTATAGATGGATTCTGTTGGAGAAATATCCCCCCCCCCCCATTTTGGATTAAGTTTTAAAATATCTGATGATCATTGCTTAAGATTGATGCCCGTAAACCCTCTGCTGTTCCCTAAGCTGTAGAAGCTTTGTTAGACAACTTTAGTGCTACTTCCCTGGACCTTGAATCCCAGCCCCCTGCACCCAAGAAACTGACAGGATTTACAAAGTTTCTGATGAACGAAAGGTTCTCTACAAAAATCCCTATCACAGTTTTCTCTCTGCAGTCAAGCCCACCAAATTGAGTTCATCTCTTAATGTTTCCACCTACTGATAAGGATAGCAAGGACATAGGTATGACCATGAACAGTTAATGGCAAGAAGTTGTCACCTTGGCCTTTCGAGCTATTAACTGTCAGACTACTATGACAAGATACATTTTATCTCTTCTTTTTAACCCAATAACATTTATCAGTGATATGCAGGATTCAGGCAGGAAGTCTTCTGCCTTATCCTTGATTAATTCTGACTCAGATATTCTATCAAATACTGCTGTGATGTTGCTGATGCTTCTAAGGAAGCTACATCTTGGTCAGTTCTTTGTAGTTTTTTTTGGATAAGGCTACAGTCCCTTTCTGAGGATGTCAAGGCCAAAAAGCCAAATTATTGGCTTTTCCACTGGACAGGCAATGCTTGTTTGATTCTAAGGTGCAGAACACGATAAGGCTAATGTGATGTGGGATTTATAACAAAATTTCCTTTCTCCTGTACTGAAATTTCAGAGGGATTCCTTCTTAAAGCAGATCTTTTTTTAGATGACAACAAAAGCAACCCCATAAAGGTAAAAGGGCTAATAAGGGAAGATTTCATGATAAAGCAGAACAGGAATTTAAGGGTCAAAAAGCCCTTCTTTCCTGACAAGCCCACTTCTGTATGACTATTTTTGTTTACTTCCCCCTTCCCCCTCAACCAAATTCCTCTGTCCCAAAGACTCTTTCCCCCTCAATTTGAAAGGAAATCACCATGGACAAGTGTGTCCTTTGAATTATAGAAAAAATGTAGAAGATGTCTTGAAAATCCATTCCCCTCTCTCCAAGAATTCCTCAGCCTCAGAAAAAACATTCATATTGATCACTGCTGTAGTAGCTTCAGCTGTATGGGTTATATCCTGGAAAGGATATTACAGCCAGCCAGCTTCCAAAGCTTTAGGACTCCTTCCACTTGCCAAAACTGGCAGCTCAAGCTAAGGTGAGTAAAATGCAAGTTGGAGCACCAAGCTGTTCTTAGCTTTACTGCCGCTAAAGAGTATGCTCCTCTGAGGTTTTTGAGGTCAACGGTCAAGTTGTACTGTTCCTGTGCTGGACAGATAAGTTCCCTTTGGAGACAAAACTTCCATTACTTATTTCTTGTTTATTAATACTTTCCTATTCTGGAAAGTTATTTTAAAGCTAGGAGTTTGTATTTTAACAAACTGCCGCAAGACTATACTAAAGTTTAAACAGAAGCACTCTTTTTCTTTTTCCTTTCATTTTAAAAGTTGTTTATAGTAACTGGAAAACATTTTTTTCTGTTGAGAAATTTTGTTTTAATTTGTAGGGCTGTTACAGTGTTGTAAAGTGCGTTTTACTGTTTGTTTTTGAGAAAAGTGACGTTTACAGACTTTTATTTTTTACTGACATATTTGCTGCTTATTTCCCAGGAAAGAGGCACCATTTTTGGCTTGACCATGAAGCAGTCTATTAGTCCCATGGCTGGTCCTCTTTCCTGCCACAAAAAGAAAAAACTTAAGTAAACGGTCTATGCCATCACAGCAGGCTAGCAATTTCCCACAGTTGCAGGCAGGTGATTCTGCTGTGGCCATTATTTGAATCTCAGACCCACTCAGCTTGTAGCCTGATCCTTCTGGTTTAGCATGTACAACCACTGTGAACCGGGGTTAGCAACTTTCTCAGTGGGTAGGGGAGAGGCATTCTTATCTGTCCTGTGAGAGGGGAAAAGGAAATGCTTCCCTGTTTTATGTACCCATACCTTGGGAAACTGCTGTTGCTGCCATTAATTACAATGTTGGTACTAGTTTTCCTGTCAAATAGAAACAGAAAACTGGACATCTGTCTACTCCTCCTCAAACTTCCTTAGGAGTAGTTTACTGTGTCTGGCTCAGGGTTTAATTCAGGCTATTGATCCTTCTTGTAAAGAAGTCTCTGGTAAAAGAAAGAGGGATACCTCTTTTAAATTCAAGATTCTGAACTCCTGATTCCTCACTGAGACAGATACCTGGTGTCAAAGCCATGGCCTGAAGCTCAATGCCAAAAAGTGTATTGTCATCCCCTTTAGTAAAAACTCTGTACCCATGAACTACCACATAGCTGGTAGTCTACTTAATGCCGAAAATGTGATGAGACCTTGGGACACAGGTGGACAGTAGTCTCTCCTTTGATAATCACATTGCCACAGTGGTCAGGAAATCCTTCTACGTGGCTCATCTCATCACAAAAGGATTCTCATCCAGAAAAAAAGAGGTCACTGTTCCCCTCTACTCATCACTCATTAGACCCATTATAGAGTACAACGCCCCTTTTGGTATGTACCTCACAAGACATCTACAACAACTAGAAAGACCACAGAAATACCTCACAAAGAGGATTACTGGCCTCAAACAGATGCCTTATGCAGACCGTCTCAAAAAACTACAGCTTTGCTCCATCACATTTCGCCTACTCAGGGGCAATCTCTGCCTAACATACAAAGCTATGTCAAACCCAGAGCTGTTGGACATGCTCCACCTAAAGAAATCCCAATCTCTGCCTAACATACAAAGCTATGTCAAACCCAGAGCTGTTGGACATGCTCCACCTAAAGAAATCCCAATCCCTCCGAGCTACATGCTCTAGGGACCTAAACCTTGTCACCACAATAAACAGAACATGCTGGAGGGATAGATTCCTGTCCCAGAGACTTCCCATATTCTGGAACAGACTACCTGTCTATGTCAAACAGAGCTCCTCATTAGCACTCTTCAAGAAAAATCTTGATGATTGGATGGGAAATGGGAAATTCACCCCGGGGATCACTTCTGTGGCTCTGCTCGACAGGGGCACAGGAAAATAATTTTCTTGGGTGGCGAAAGCCAGGGTACATTTTTTGGCTAGGCTTGTATGGGCCCTAGGGCCGATAGCCTAGTACCTACCTATGAACCTATATATGAATGTTTACATCTTTGATTACCCCATGAACAAAATCTATCACCTTCATCAAGGATGTTGGTGGTTATTGCCATACTCGGGTACTAACTTAGCTGGATTCAGCCTTCACAGGCCAATCTGACCACATTTTCAATAGGGTTGAACAACACCAGCATACTGCGGATTATATTTTGGTACCAACTATAATATCCTATTTTTTAATGAACAACTACAAAGATTATTTTTTGTTTTGATTGGTCATTATATCCAGTACTCTGACTGCAAGAATAAATGAAACAGTTCTTTTTTGATGCAAGGTAGCACTAGGCCCTTAGTGGACAAGGGACAGAAGCAGATTGTTTTTTTGGGGAGGGTTTATACTGTGAGTGTCATCATGGGGACTAAACGCCGATATAGTACACTTTCATACAAACATTCTCACTACATGATGTTTAACTATCAGTTCTTTTAAAGAACATTCTGATAATTTATGCTTGTATATTTTCAACAACCTATCAGGATTCTGTCTGACACTAATATCTGAAGCAGTTTCTATTTTTTATTCATGCCAGTTTGTGGCCAGAGCTTATCGGTCACTATTTATATATAATTAGGTTTATTGGCAGAATTTTTGGTAAGTGCCAGAACTCCCTCTCTGATATATTGGTTTATTGCTATTAGACTGGATACATAGGGTTATCAGGTCAGTGCTCTTGACAGCTTATAGCATATACCCATTATATTTTGACCTTTTCCTACGTACACTAACATATATACTTTGGGATATGAACAGATCCACAATTTCTACAGCTTATTGTCATGGATCTAGAAATAATACTTCAGGGGCTTTGTGCCAACAAAAATGACATTGGTGTTTTTGGTATTTCAACCAAGAATGGTATTCCACAACAGATCCAGTTGACGGCTGCAACATTGCTTTTCACAAACTTAGTAAAAGCATGAAAAGTTTGAGAACAAATTTATGGCATTTGAGGCTTTTTAAAGCCTACCTGAATAAGGTAATAACCCCCAAGAGTCTGAGAATTAAAACCCAACCGTTAGTAAGATTGATGAAACCTTGACCAATGAATGGTATCAAGCCCAACAACAGGCATCTATGAACTTTGTTTGAATTTTAAGTTCTTATTATGAATGAACCATTGAAACTAACATTAAAGAGGTTGGTGACCTGTGTGGGGAAGTCATAATTTATGAGGGACATTCACAATTCTCTAAATGCCTCAATAAGCTGTCAAAAGAACTGCTGGTGTTTGAAAAAAAAATCAAGGACAAGAAAATCAAAAACTACAATAGAGATCTAACCGATTACCAGAGTGGACAACCTTTTCACACTACTATAAATGTCAGATTTATGGATACTAGACAGAACCTTGGTAGGAACAAAAAAAGTGCCAGATCAATATTGAAGGGGTCTCGCACATACAGCAGTACATCAGTGGATGATTCCTCCACTACAGACACTGAAGTGACGAACACTGTGGAATCCCTGGTTTCCAAGAAATCTAAAAACCAAACCCATCCTTTAAGCACATTAGGAGGAGGGGTGGGAGAAAACATAGAAGGTACAAAGATAGATACAATCGAGGGTCTTCTACAAACATTTATGAGACAATAGATTGTAACATTTTGAACATTTCTAAAACTGTTTTAACAGAGGACCAAAAGAAACTTTTGAATAAAGGTTTGAACTTTGTTCCTGTGTTTTTTGTTGATGAATCAGATATAGTTAATGATATTAATGACTTTTGCCACAGGACTAACCTCAAACTTTTCTTTGGGTCTAGACCAAACTCTCAAAGATCTAATGAATTCAAATTTCACAAATCCAACTTTGTACCACCTATGAATCACAATGTAGCTGTCTTTCAACAAGCAGTACTCACGGATATACACTTTAAGTTAGATCAGTTTACTCCCTTGAAACACAATTTATCTATCAATGAACAATAGGCATTGCAACAACTTAGGGACAACAAAAATATCGTCATTACCCAGGCTGACAAGGGTGGGGCCATAGTTATCATGGATACAGATTATTATCTGGGGGAGGGAAATGGACAATTGTGTAACCCTTCCCATTATATGAAGATGCCTATTGACCTCACTCAGAATTTTAAGTGGGAAATTGATGATTTTTTTGGATCTGGCTATCTCAGAGGGTATCATATCTGATACGGTGAAGACGCA
The DNA here is from genome assembly GCF_019279795.1 of Protopterus annectens. Lineage (NCBI taxonomy): Eukaryota > Metazoa > Chordata > Ceratodontiformes > Protopteridae > Protopterus > Protopterus annectens. The sequence continues at coordinate 1,050,564,746 of NC_056725.1, read as the reverse complement.
TCTTACGGTCCAAGATCCACAAAAACAAACATTATATCTTTTACCTAAGATACATAAATGCCTTAATAAACCTCCGGGAAGACCGATTGTATCTGGCATGGGTTCTTTGACTGAACCACTATCAGAGATCCTTACATTATACCACAAACCACTACTTGGCTTAATTCGTGCCAGAATACAGGATACCACACAATTTTTACAAATAATTTCTGACAGTCAGCTGGAACCTGACTGGCTACTCTGCACCCTGGATGTCAAGGCCTTATACACCAATATACCACACTGGGCTGGATTGGAAGCCCTCAACTTTTGGCTGGACAAAGCCCAACTATATCCGGTAGGCTTTAACACACTTTTGGTCTGCATGGCTGAGCATGTTCTTAATAAAAATGTTTTCCATTTTCAGGGGGAATGTTACTGGCAGCTCAAAGGTACTGCTATGGGAGCATCTTTCACTCCTGTATATGCAGACTTATTTATGGGATACATTGAGGAACATCTCATTTATGACTCTACACACAATCTATATCTTGAGGAACTTGATATTTGGCGTAGGTATTTGGACGATGGTTGGTTTGGCATTCGGATGAGGAATATTTGGTGAAATTTGTATCGATTCTCAACCAGAACAAATGGGGCATTGAATTCACCTTAACTTGCGACAGATCTGAGATCAATTTTTTGGATGTTACTATATCTCGGAATCCAGACGACACTTTACAAAGTAAAACATTTTGCAAATATCCCCAGTATAATAACTTATTGCATGCAATGAGTATGCACCCCAACCACATTATCTGAAACATACCCAAATCTCAATTCCTCAGGATTTGCAGAATTTGTTCCTCAGATAATGACTATGAAAAATCCCAACAGGATCTGGTTAACAGGTCTACAGCTAGGGGTTACAATGAGCCTGACATCCAGGGTGATCAAGTTGCCTCCAACTCAACTAGAACCTCACTTCGTACATATCGTGACAAAACTCATACTGAACAGGATGAATCTATTTGGTTCATCACAACATTTGGATGAAACATCAACTTAATCAGGAATGTTATGTCCAAACATTGGAGCATTCTTACTGCTAATGATGAACTCACACCTCTGATTGGTGATGTATGTAAATATGGATATAAAAGAGGCAAGACACTTGGGTCATTTTTTCACATTTTAAAAGGGTAAGCTCGGCTGGAGCTATACACCACCAATTAACCATGACAGGTGACAAACTATGGGGTACTTACAACTATGGTCATTGCTCATCATGTCCATTCATTTTCACATCCAAACAGTTCACCAGCAAAAATACTGACAGGATTTTTAGCATGACATTTTTTGGCAATTGTAATAGTGATTGGGTGGTGTACCTTACAAATTATACATGTGGCTCATTTTATGTTGGACAAACATCACGACCACTTCGTTTACTTATGCCTGAGCATCGTAGTGACATACAAACCAAGAGAGAGACCAATGCTCTATACAGACATTGTTTACACCACAACTCAGCCAGATTCCAGTTCACTATTATTGACAGAATTATTGGTGACAGATCCAACAAGCAAGGATGGCACTCAGTCCTTACTAAAAAAGAGAAGTATTGGATCATTAAACTGGGTGCTTTGTTTTCACCCGGTTTGAACGACCATTTATATTATTATGTGTTTGATTTTAATGTTTTATTTTTTTACATTATATATTAATAATGTGGTTTTATTGCATAACTTTCATTCTCTACACAGGAAACAATTTGAATGTTGGGAAAATCACTTTGGGAAGAATCCTATTGGATGGTTCATGTTATATATATGTGTTTCACTTCACAGTTGTAACTACTTTAATTCCCACTGAGGAAAGCCTGTTGGCTGAAACCAGTCTGGGGTGCTTATTATACTTTAATAAAATACTTATGTATTTAATTTATTGGTCTTATTTGGTGCTTTTCACTGTATTTGGTGCTGGCGTTTTTTTGTCTACTTGGAATGTAGCCGCCTGCAATAATTATATCTTTTCTTGAATTTAGTTTTAGTTTAGCAAATATAACCTCAATATCTTTTGTTTCATGGATGTTACATTCAAATTGTTCCATAGCGAGATGATTTTGGAAGACTATGGCTACTCCTCCACCTTTTTTTCCCTATTCTATCATTACGTATGATATGATATCCAGGTGGAGTGATCTCATTATTGTGGTGTTGAGGCTTAAGCCAAATTTCTGTCAACACCACTATGTCTGGTTTGTATAAGACTAGGAGGGCATGTATGTCTGGTATTTTGTTGAGTATACTTCTTGAATTTAAGTTTAACAGTAGGAGAGAAGAGGAAGGCCTTTTGAATATAGCCTCTGTGTGATTTATGTTTGTTATGTGTGATGAGTTGGGACCTGGATTAGGGTGTATATCTCCACAGCAGGTGAGATTTTGGAGTAGGTGGAGGCAGATTCTATTAAGTTTGTGTAGTAGTCTTGTTATTTTCTGGGAGGAGTGGGGGATAGTTTAATAAGCAGGTTTGTTATAAGAGTATAAAGGAGGTTGTGAGGAGGAGAGATCTGATGGTGATATAGGGAAGTGTATTAGTTTGATGGCAGTAGTTGTGGAATCTGTTTGCCACTGAGTTTTGTTTCTCATATAAAGCTCAGTGTGGTAAGAGGTTAGGCTGGAGAGCAGAAGTAGAGAGATGGAGGTTATTAGGTATATTGCAAGTTTTGGAGGTTGGGTATGTTGTGAGGGTTGCATGGTTATAGTTTATGGAAAGAGGGGTATAAGTGGGTGTAGAGAGTATAGGAGGGTAGGAGTAGTTTATATAGCAGTTGTGGTAGAGAGTAGGTAAAGGGCGAACTGATTGGGGTGTGTTGAGTTGTATATAGGAGATGGTTGGGTGGACAGGGCTAGTAATTTGTGGAGGGTGTGGCCAGTAGCTATGTGTAATTGTTATGGGGGTGGGTGGAAATGGGGGTAGGGTAGGGGAGCGGAGTGAGCATAGCGAACGGAGTGTAGCAGTACAGTCTAAGGATTCAGCAGCAGTAGTCAAGGAAGGCAATCAGTGGGAATAGTAAGGTAATGCAATAGAAGAGAGATCTAAGCTATAGTGTTTACTGGGTTACTGTTACAGTAATGGTCAGCTTGGGTTTTCAAGCACAAATCTATGGGAGGGATGTTAAGAGACCAAGCTAGGAGTTAGGCTACAGAGGTTGGTATAGAGAGACTGGTAGGGAAAGGAGTGGTAGGGACTGGAGATTCTAGTTGAGAGTTGTGTGAGTGAAGGAAGGGTGGTTCAAGCTATGGCTAGGAGCAGTTGAGGTTTGAGGGTCAGCTATTAATGAAGATGGGTGAGCAAGGGAAGAGGTAGCCAAGAGGAAGACTAGGTGGCTGCAGTAGAGCTGTTTAAAGGCTGAGGTATGAGGATTAGAGGGAAGGAGATGGGTTTTATTGGCCAGGGAGAACCCAGGTAAGGGGGGACACAGTGATGATGTTGACGCTGACCAGGAGCAATACTTTAACAAGCCTCACAGAAGTCAAAAATAGGACAGGATAACGTATGCTTGTTGTATCACATATGTTGTTCATGGACTGCACTTTTGCTGGAGGTGATGTCTTCTGGTGAAGCAGCACACCTAAAGGGTGTGCGAGACCTTCAGCATTTGCAGGGGTTATTAGAAGCCTGATTTAAGCAGCAGGGACCTGTAAAACAAGATTGAAAGGTAGGATAAGGGTGAGATAATTTGCAATAGTGTTGTTTAGAGTGAGGTGGAGGGTAAGATAAGTAACAGATGGACAGATGTGACTGTGACAGGGCTGCAGTAGAGTTGTTTGAGTGGAGATTCCAGAGATAGGGAGCTTTACCATGAGAATGGGAGAGTACAAAGGGAATGAGAAGAGTAGTAGGGAATGTAGTCAAGGAAAGAACATTGTAGAGAGAATTGGAGTTGGAGTGAGAGTCAGAGTAGATGAGAGACAATGTAGTAATTAGTATAGTTGGCTACTTAGTATGACAGTGTCAGTTTAGGCAATTGTTGACTAGATTGTTTGTTATATATGCTTACTGGTAGCAACTGGTTCTGTGAAAATGCTAATGCTTAGGCCTATTGTTGCAGAGTGAATAACCTGTCTCTGCTACAGAGGGCAATCTATTTTCAGTTATACAAATCTATTGAGATAGTAGGGTACAGCAAATAGTACTTTGCTAATTTAAATGCATTAGTAGTAGGTAGGATTGAAAGTTCAACCACCCCTTATTACCTTCATTTCCACTAAAAAGTGGTATATTTAGTGTAGACAGTAACAGTCAGATCTGCAATAATTTTGTTCTTCAGCATTTAAATAATTGCTCCAATTTCAACAGCGACAGCTATGTATTGCCTATAAGCAGCAGTTATCTGTACCAGCACAATAAAGAACACTATACAGAAGAAGCTGCAATGTAATTGGCACCAAATTCAGTAATACGCCAACATGAACATCTTATCGGCATTCTAAATAGATATCCGTTGCAGAGCTCTTCTCAACAGTTAACTGGATTGGAATTTATATTATGTTTTAGTAAACAACGCCCCTGATTATTTAGGACAGTATCCCACATTTATAATAGTTCTCTTCGGTGGATCTGCACAATACTATGATCTTTCCCGTAGATAACAGTATGGAATGGTCCTAAACAGGGTATTAAGTAAAGGTATTGAAAGATTAGCACAGCCATTAATTTGCAGATGCCAATTATGTGTACACTATCAGATAATACATCAGATCAGAGTGTAGCCTTTCCAGCAGTTACAACATGGGAAAGGTTCAAAATCAGGGTAAACCTTGTTGTAGAAGCTGCAGTATAGCTTCACTAACTCTTTAGGCAATGTTTGGTTATAAAAGCATGCCGCCAAGTAGTTAAACGCTATCGCAGTCCCCCTATCAATCCTAATGACTGTAGAATGCTCTACCAGTGCTGTTGCAGCAGTTAGAGGTAGAAGAAGCACAAAAACAGTTGGGCACCAACACCTTGTACTTCGTTTAACTAAAAACAGTTGAGCAGCAATAACTTGCACTAACTGTACTCCTATCAATCCTAATTACTGCAGATACACTCTGCCAGAACCTTTGCAGCAGTTAGATGTAGAGGAAATTCAAAAACAGTTGAGCAGCAATACATTCAACTAAAAACAGTTGAGCAGCAATAACCTGTTCTATGTTTAACTAAAGCACAATACTGATAGCATATTAGCGAGTCAAAGTGGGTTAAAACATATTGCAAAGACAAAGGCTAATGATAACTCGGTCCAAGTAATACTACGCTACATAAAAGCTTCCTTTCATAAACGAATATTAAATAAGTACATCTTTTAGAAACATTACATTAGTGAGGCTAGTGCTATACCAAGTCAATGTAGGTAAAAAGCATTAAAACGCGGTCAAAGCAAAACTACACTACCTAAAGTTTCGTTCACCATAGAACGGTAGCTAAACACAAGTTGTAACAACTATGCAGTAGTTAGAGCCAATGCTTCAGAAAAAAACAGGTTATATCAGGTTCAAACACAGCTATTTCTGCTATTCCTTGCAAATGCGAAAGCAATATCTTCTGAGCCTATAGTGAGAGTAACTGCAGGTAGAAATATATTTACAATACAAACGACTGCTAGAGCAATACCTTCTGAGCCTGTAGTGAGAATCACTGCAGGTAAAAATATATTTACAATATAAGCGATTGCAATATAAATATGTTGGTACACTTGGTAAGTGTTGGTGTTGCAAGTTAAGTCAATTAGTACAGTTCATGGTACAGTTTCTACAAATAGAATACTAACATGGACAGCGTGTAACACCACCGTGTTGGGGTTGGGAGAACAGATCAGAGATGGCACAGAAGCCTAAGTGTGGCCTTTACTTGCCGCAATGTATTGTGAGAGGGGGTAGAGCTGGGTGACTTAGAAGTAAGGGAGACAACCTTTCCTGTGCCTGCAGGTGGCGTATCACAGTCTAAGAAATCAGCAGCAGTAGTCAAGGAAGGCAGTCAGTGGGAATAGCAGGGGAATGTAATAGAAGAGAGATCTAAGCTATAGTGTTTACTGGGTTACTGTTACAGTAATGGTCAGCTTGGGTTTTCTAGCACAAATCTATGGGAGGGATGTTAAGAGACCAAGCTAGGAGTTAGTCTACAGAGGTGGGTATAGACAGACTGGTAGGGAAAGAAGTGGTAGGGACTGGAGAGTATAGTTGAGAGCTGTGTGAGTGAAGGAAGGGTGATTCAAGCTATGGTTAGGGAGCAGTGGAGGTTTGAGGGTCAGCTATTAATGAAGATGGGTGAGCAAGGGAAGAGGTAGCCAAGAGGAAGACCAAGTGGCTGCAGTAGAGCGGTTTAAAGGCTGAGGTATGATGGTTAGAAGGAAGGAGATGGGTTTTAATGGCCAGGGAGAACCCAGGTAAGGGGGGACACACTGATGTTGTTGACGCTGACCAGGAGCAATACTTTAACAAGGCTCACATAAGTCAAAAACAGGACAGGATAACTTATGCTTGTTATATCACATACGTTGTTCAGGGGCTACACTTTTGCTGGAGATTATGTCTTCTGGTGAAGCAGCACATCTAAAGGGTGTGTGAGACCTTCAGCTTTTGCAGGGGTTATTAGAAGCCTAATTTAAGAGGCAGGGATGTTGTTCAGGGACTGCACTTTTGCTGGAGATGATGTCTTCTGGTGAAGCAGCACACCTAAAGGGTGTGTGAGACCTTCAGCTTTTGCAGGGGTTTTAGAAGCCTGATTTAAGAGGCATGGACATTGTTCAGGGACTGCACTTTTGCTGGAGATTATGTCTTCTGGTGAAGCAGCACACCTAAAGGGTGTGTGAGACCTTCAGCTTTTGCAGGGGTTATTAGAAGCTTGGTTTAAGAGGCAGGGACATTGTTCAGGGACTGCACTTTTGCTGGAGATGATGTCTTCTGGTGAAGCAGCACACCTAAAGGGTGTGTGAGACCTTCAGCTTTTGCAGGGGTTATTAGAAGCCTGATTTAAGAGGCAGGGACCTGGACAGCATGTAACACCACCATGTTGGGGTTGGGAGGATAGATCAGACATGGCGCAGAAGCCTAAGTGTGGCCTTTACTTGCCGCAATGCATTTATATATATATGGGTCTACTGCTTTTCATCGAATACCACGTATTTGAAAAAAGAGCAGTAGACCGATCAGTTACACGAAAGCCCTATTAGCTATCCCCTTACCATGACTTGTGCCCTAACCCTAAGGTCCGTGACTACCGCACCACAGTGGAGGACAGGCTATCCTCCACTGTGGTGCAGTACTCACGTCATGGACCTTAGGGTTAGGGCACGGAACATGGTAAGGGGATAGCCCTACTAGCTATCCCCTTACCATGACCCATGCCCTAACCCTAAGGTCTGTAACTACTGCACTAAATATCAGTATGTAGCCTGTTCGCTGAAGCGGGTTTCGCGAAAGTGCACTTTCGCGTAACCCAGGGTCTACTGTGTGAGTTCGAAGAAGTGTATTTTCAAACTTATACAGTAGACATATCTATCTATCTATATATATATATATTTTATAATGAATAATTGCCAGTAAATTTGATCGATAAACAAAACATCAGACAAACTTACTGGAGGTTACCATTAATCACCACTAAAATCATTGCAAAAAGTAATCGCAGACACAAACCAATAGGCTGCATTTTCAATTATAAAAAGAAAAACAAAAAAAAAGTTTTTTTTTTGTGTGGGGCTTTGCCCCTCCCCCCAAGAAATTAAATATAATAACTCCAGGGTCACACATATTCGAAAAAAGGGCAAACCCCTTTGAATTATGTAGCAGCTGATATAATGAACTTCAACCATTACATAATTCAACAAAGTGTACCAGTGACAGTTTCACCAAGAGATAAAATGCGTGCAGTCATAACTTGTGTGTGTGTGTGTGTATATATATATATATATATATATGTTTATCTTCAGCCTTAGATAATCACATTGTATTGTTTGTGATTTTTGTCAAACTTTTTTCCTCTGTATGGTGTTATTATTGCTGTGAATTTGGCCATGAGTGACAAGGCCTCTGGTTTTAAAAAGTGCACCACATGTGATCACAAAATCCCCCCCCCCCCCAGGACCTACATGCCTTGTACATCTGTTGTTTAAGGGTAAACAATCTTGGCATGGAGTGCAAGTCCTGTGCTGCTTTGGGGCCAGGGCTCTTATCGACTGTAGAAAGAAATTAGTCCCAAATGATAAGGGTTTTCTCCCTACCCAAGTGGGAAAATCAACTTCTGCTTCCCTTCCAACCAAGATGGTAGGGAAACAAGTTTAAAATTAAAAAAAAAAGAAAGATAAAGAAGGAAAGAAGAAAGGCAATGTGAAAAGAAAAATGAAAATCCAATAGCAGAGAAAACACTCGAAAGAGATCCGTGACCCATTGGAACTTCTGACCTGCCACCAAAAATGCTGAGGTAGTCAGATCCAGTGATTGTTCAGGATCCTATTTCAATCCCATTGCCCTCACCTCCATGCAGATTTTCTTTGGAGCTGAGCAGTTCTTGGCTTCATTCTCAAATCCTTCAAGAAAGGTCAGCTCAGTTGTCTTTCAGGCTTCCCTCCATGGCCTCCTTCTTCAGACCCTTTTGATCATTGATAAGCCCTTGAGAAGTCAAAGTTTACACGATGATATGAAAGTTTCTTAAGACATGGATCCAGATGGAGGTAGTCTCAGATCCTCCCCCACCAGGGGCCCCAGAACAAGTCCCAATGACACCCTTGCCTGCTTTCTCCTTGTCTAATCTGCCATCACATCTGGCACCCACAGCTCTAAATGATACCTGGAGGATGACCTTGTCAGAGCAAAGAGCTTGGTCAACTTTGACTCCAACAGTTTCCCTCACCCTTTTCACATCAATGCTGCTGATCGGGAATGGTCTCAGAGCCAAGAGGTTGGGGCCAAAGTCCAGGGCTTAAGTTCAACAGATATCCCTACCTTTTGGTGTTTTGGCGCTAGTGACAAGTCAAATCTGGGCCAGGGAAATAGCTTTGCTGAGATCTGTCGATTATAAGGAATCTTCCTTGATTCTAGTTTCAGCTTCAGCTTTTTAGGTTTTTGAGAGGGTGCACTTCAGGTCAAGAGAAGAGTCTCTTTTGCACTTGGCACCATCCCAATCCCTCTGGATTCTGTAGCTCCTTCTTTTGGTCATCCTGTCAGACAAGGACAGCCAACATCAGTAAGTCTTGAGGGCTCTGGCCTGGCAAATTTCCCTTCTTGTTCTGAGCCATCTCCAGAGCCTCCCACTGGAGAAAGTGGAAATGGACTTGCAAGAGGAGACATTTTGACTCCCTTCAGGAGTCCCTCACTGAAGATACCACTTCAAGGAAAGGGAGGGGGTCCCCCAGATCTCTCCTAGAAGACTTCCTTTAAAAACATCCTTAAATTGATGAAACTATGGGGGAAGGGTTGGTCCACCAGAGCATCCTCCTAAGAAGAGTCTGTATTCCTCTTATATTTCAGGGCAGGCTTATCTACTTCCTGGGTGGTCCCACCCACTGATGAACTCATTGACTTGGTTTCTCAGTGAGTTTGGAAGGAACCCAATGTGATGGAGTCAATTCTGTGGAAACCTGACAAAATACTAGTATCCCCTTGGAATAGACCATATGGGAACAAGGGTCCTGCTGTGTGGATGCCATAGTGGTTGTAGTGGCAATTAAAAGGAGCTTTCCAAAGGAAGCACCTTTGTACATTCCCCCTAACAGGGATTCCAGGGCATTGGCTAGATATGGAAAGCAAACCTGAACTTCAGCATCATTTGCTTTTTGCACTCTTAATTGCCCAGCCCATAAGATCTGCTTTCAGAGCAACTTGACCAAGGAGCTTTCCAAGTCTCTCAGGCAATATGCCTACTAATGTAATGACGTGTGTAGAATCGCAGTTGTTTGCCCTTCAGATAATGTCTTAATGTGTCCCTGCAACTGCTCTCTATTGTAGCTGATGGCACACAGAGCAACATGCACGTGTCAATGCATCTTTGTGGAGAGCTTCAAGACATCCTTCGCCAATGCCTCCTTGAATGGTTCCACACTTTTTGGGCCCAAGGTCAAAGATAAATTCACCAGAAGTTAGCAGGAGAGCAAAACCTTGCTTGCCTTAGGCATCAATTTTTTTACTCTCCCAAAGGACTTTTTCCTGGAACCAAAAATTTGGAAAGAAGTTATGACTCCATAAATCCCAGAGTATTACTCATGACCCTTCTGATGACAGATCCCCATCTCCAAGGCAGAGCCAGAAACAGTTTTAATAGACATCTAGCAGGAGCAGATGTAGACTGCATAATCAAGGGTTTTGAGGTCCCTTTACCAAGAAACCCTTCCAGTGCTACTGAATGGTTGCCTGACTGTTGCACTCTGGAGGAAGTTGAGGGGGGTGCTTATCTCTGCATCTGCATGCCTGGCTAGCCATCACCCAAGAATCTTTGATGTAGAAGATCATCACCAGAGGCTATGTATTTTCTTTGCTTTTCCCCAGCAAACAAGAAAAAACATTCTTAATGTTCCACCCAGTCTGAGAAATTTGGTAGAAGAAGCAGAAGTTTCAAAGCTGCTAGAAAAGTGAGTCATCCTGGGGGTCTCTAAACAAGCAAGGATCCAGTGTCTATTCAAGGTTTTTTTTAGAAAAAGACTGGGGACTTCAGGCCCACTCTGGGTGTCTGTCACCTCAGTCAGTTTGTGAAACAAAGTTCCAGATGGTCATGGTTCAGTCCATTCTGCCTGTTCTGAAGAAGGACAACTGGAGTGGATAGCAAGGTTGTCCAAGAGGTTTCTGCATTTTCAGCTGGGAAACAGTCATTTCCATTTCAGAGCACTGTCCATTAGTCTCACCACAGCCCCCAAGGTGTTCATAAAGTGCTTAGCAGTGGTGGCTGTGTATCTCAGACTGCATGGGTTCTGAGTGTTTCCCTGTTTAGATGGCTGGCTCCTCACCATATCCCCCAAGGATCTATTTATTCAGTCCAGGGACTTCTTGCTCCAATTCTCTCTTCCTTGGGAATTGCTTTAAACCTAATCAGAAGCCAACTGACACTGACCCAGTCAATAGAATGTGTAGTGTGCCACCTGGACAAGAAATCTCAAATTTCTAAACTTCTAGACTTTAGTATTCTCCCTGTATTACCAATCTTCTGAGGTCCTCTCTTCAAATCTCTCAGCAAGACTTATACTTTGACTACTGGAATCATATGGCTACATCCATTATGCCAGTTCCTCAGGCAAGATTTTATATGAGGTTACTGCAATAGATTCTCCCTGTTGCAATGTTCAATGATGTATTAACCCATGGAATTCCTAATCTATCTCATCCTAACACTCAGAAATCACATCCATTGATGATCAACCTCCTCACTAGTAGCATATGGTCGACCCTCCATTTTCCACCTCCGAATACCGCTATGACCACATATGAATCCTTCTGGGATGGGGTGTCATTTCGATGGGAAGACTGTTCAAGTCACATAGTTAATGGCAGTGGCCAAACTTCACATCAATGTTTTGGAGATGGGGCAGTTCTGCTAGCATTACAGGCCTTTCAGGACTCCTTTCCCAAGGGTGTGATAGCCATACAAAAGGACAACAGGGGGGACCTCTTCTTACCCATTATGTTGGTAAGCCATGAGGGTTTGGCAATGGGCAATATCTTCATAGCACATTCTAGTGGCAGTGCACATCCAAGGGAGCACCAATATTTAAGCAGACAAACTGAACAGGCCCATTCTTCTGCCTCATGAGTGGTCCCTCATTCAGTTAGTTGCAACTAAGATTTTCAGTTGCTGGGGGCCAGCCATGCTGCAACTTCTTTGTGTCTCACCTGAACACCACGTGCAGCATTTACTTTGCCTTGATCCCCTGAGAGAGTCAATCATGGAGGGATGCTCTGGTTCACAATTCAGCCCCAAGCCTCATATATGCATTTCCACTCTTCCCCCTGATAACCAAGTTTCCTCAGAAAGCCATTTGATGCAAGGTTTGACATCTGGTCAGTATCCCACTGGACTGCCACCAATATTGTGACATCCCCTCTTAAAACCTAGGTCAGTAATTAAGGAGCCTCAATCCTCATCACTGATTCCATTGTGGGAGTGTCACTAAAAAACACCACAGCACAGAGCACAAAAGAGTAAAATTCCCAATTTCCCTTAAGAATACAACAGGAACATGCTCTATTTCATGGGACTGGACTATATACCTCTATCCTCCCCAAATGTAATCCCTTATCATACACTTCAGAGCAATTTCTTCTAGTTTAAGGCCTCTGACTCGCACTCAAAATAAATTTAAATCTCACACACTCTTAACACTTATGGGAAGCTTGACACAGATTTCCAGCTGTGTCTCTTCTCAGTACAAATGGTAATGCTGTCACCAGAGTCAGACAGGTCTACACGCCCTTCAAAGGGTGATCAATTAATAAGAATTAAATATCAAAATAAATTATAGGTATGACCAGAAGTAGCCAGGCATTTGAGGTGACCTGGGGAGTATCAAACAGGTATAACCATTCTCTAATCTCTAAAGAACACACTGATTGTCCAGCCACAATGTAAAGTAATGAAAAAGCATTTAATAATAAGTAAAATGATTACAAGAATGTAAATCAATAATTTTCAATAAACACTGGAATTCAGTCACCATAAATGCAAAATTAAACTAGGATAGAAGTCCATCATTTTGGAAAATCTCTATCTATATAACTAAACTTTTCTACTCCAAGTAGTGAATGCTGTCCCTGATCTAATCTAAAACATAGCAACAAGGCAAAGGCAGGCTTACAGTTTTTGGTGAGCCCTTTTTGGGGTATCCACTGCACAGCACTGTAACTGACAGTATCTCTTAAGTAACTGCTCTTCAACTGACTCCAGCAGTTTCTTTTATAGTTCAAGTTAGTCTCAATTGTTTTATTTTAAAAATAACAATCCCGTTTGAAAAAGTCCTTTTTCCTGCCAATCATCTGTTCAAATAATCACCTAGCAACCAGGAACATTCTAGTGACATCACCTACTGATCAGCTGATTCTCCACAGACAGTTTGTACTTTAGAATCTCTCTCACAAAGATGTGCAATTAGAAATGTATCACAACCCTGACAGATTCTTTAAACATTTTGTATAAACAGGGAAATACTCAACACCTTAAAAAAACTATTTACATTTTCACAATTAGACATGCTGGCATACAATATAAATTAATCTGAGAATATAGACAAATCTCCTGCCAGACATGTTAACACAGATTACGTTTTCATTTTCTTCACACCCCCCGCATGACTCAAGCACAGTTTTCAAGTGACTCTTGAAAACCGATGCTTGAGAAAAATGGGTCTAAATGGGAATATTATCCCACTCCTCTCCTAAGTAATCCATCTCCATTGGCATTATTAAACCCGCTGCGATGTTGTATGGTCATATAATATGCTTGCAGTTCTGTACTCCACCTCAGTAACTTCGCATTTTACTTACTGGCACTATTAAGCCATGTTAAAAGGTTATGATCTGTGAGTACAGTGAATTTTCTCCCATAAGGATAGGGCTGCAGCTTTTGCAATGGCTACATAACACTCTTCTCTAGGTTGGAGTCTATGGCTCAGATGTGCCACCAGGTGCTCTTTTCCTTCTGTGGAAACTTGGTTAAGTACAACCCCGCCCCATAATTTAAAGCATCTACCTGTGCAATAAATGTTTTATTGTAACATGGGCTGTCTAACACAGGGATCCTCCCAAAATCTCTTTAGAATGCCTGTTCACAATCTGTAGTCCACACTACCTTGTCTGATTTATTCTTCTTAGTTAGTTAAGTAAGGGGTGCAGGTATGATACTGTAATTGGGCACAAATTTCATATAGTACCCCGCTGTCCCGAGAAATGCTATCACTTGTTTCTTAGTAACAGGAACTGGCCACGTTTGCATAGCTTTCACCTTGACAGGTTCTGGCCTAATTTTATTACTTCTCACACTGTGTCCTAAGTAAGTGACCTCTGCTATACCCGCCTGTTATTCCTGCCCTCCTTAATCTATCCAAGAGCTTCCTAACATGTTGGAGATGTTCCTGCCAGGAATGGCTGTAAATAGTGATGCCATCTAAATATGCTAGAGCATATTGCCCTGATCCTACCATAATACGGTCTACCAGCCTCTGGAAAGTTGCTGTGACACTTTTCATTCCAAAAGTCATCCTGGTAAATTCACATGATCCATAAAGGGTAACAAACAATGACCTTTCTCTAGCAGCAGAAGTCAAGGGTACCTGCCAGTATCCCTTAGTCAAATCAGTAGTCATCAGATACCTAGCCCAACCCAGCTGTTCTAGGGCTTCATCTGTTCTCAGCATGGGGTAAGCATCTGACTCCGTGCAACTATTTAATTTCTGGTAATCTCACACTGCTATCCTTATTTGGTACTAGGGAAGCCCAATGATTGTTAGACTCTTGAATTACCACCAGTACTAGCATTTCCCTTATTTCTTCTTTGAGTCTGCTTTCCTTTCTCAAGTACTCTATAAGGAACCGGATTAATAGTGTTTTTGGGGTCCTGTGTCCACATGGTGCTGCACCAAGTCAGTACACCCAGATTCCTGCAGTACTGTTTTTATCTCCCGGACTTGATTAGAAGTTAACTGCTACAATATGACGATCTCTTCCACAGAGGTGTCAAACCTAGCCTCACCCTAAAGATCGGTTACCATATCCCTTTTAGACTCTTCCTGTCATCCACTATGAATGCTCAATACTAGGGCCTTACTGTCATGATAAGGTTTCATCATATTAGCATGGTACAGTTTGTGCACTTGCCTCCTACCTACCAAATTTATCATGTAGTTCACGTCATCGATTTTCTTCACCACCTCAAAAGGGTCCTCCCAAGCTGCTTGTAACTTGTTTGGTCTAACAGAAACAAGTACCATCACCTTCTGTCCCTCAGCATAATCTGGGTCAAGCATTCCTGTCATACCACACCTTATTTTGTTGTTGGGGCACTGTTGGGTTCTTTTGAGCTAAACCCATGAGCTCCTTAAGTCTTGTCCAAAATCTGAGAACATAAGTCATAACGGACTCCTTGTGAGATTCACTCTCACCTTCCCACTTGTCTTGAATTAAATCTAAAGGCCCTCCTCACCCTATGCCCGTATAACAACTCAAAGGGTGAAAAATCTGTAGATTCTTGCAGTACTTCCCTGTATGCAAATAACAGATGGGGCAATTTTTTTTTTAATTTACTTAACTCATTGCATCCAAGTGACACCTCCAGGTGCATCTGCAGATAGCTCATACTAACACCTCCAGGCGTCACATATTGCTTGTTCATATTTGCATCAATAATTCCAAAATCATGCTGTGTACAAGGTTTTAAACTACTTCATCTTAAAGCTTACACAATGGTAGACTTAACTGCATTAATATTTGACCTCTGTCTAGTGCAATTAAGTAAGTATTAACTGTTGATTTTATGATATTAATTTATATAGATATAATTTTCACATTTTTCTAAGTATCAACAACTACGTAACACAAGCAGCACTCCTTAGCCCCATATGAAAGCTCTCAGCTAGAGAAATAAAATGCTGCTAACAGTATGTGTGTAACTTGAGTGGTGGTTGAGATATTGTAAGTTGTACAAATGTTATAGTTACTCCCCGGGATTCATGAAGCTCAACACAAGGACGGCGTAGAGATGATGCAGCAGCACCACATGCATATTAATGAAGGCGGGCTGCCACAATGGCAATGTGCATAGGAAACGTGCGCGAGTACAGGGGACGTGTCTAAGCTCTGCACGGAGGCGTGAACATGTCGGCTGCATACGCGCAACCTAAAATACTGACTAGTACAGTCTGCCTCTAATAGTAATCACTCCTGTCAGTGTCTATGGATACTGAAATGTATGCAAAGCATACAAGACAGTTTTGCGAACACCAAAATAAAAAGTAAACACAAAGGTACGTAGCTGAATATTGAGTCCCCGTCCCTCAAACAAATGACATTTAAAACCTTGTGCCGTATTCCATTGCAGTGTCGATAGTTATACCAAGTGGAAGCGAAATGCAGCGTGTTAACACACCATCAATTGCTAAGCCTAGCCCAATGGTTAGGGTTACCACCTGTCCCACATTGTGAGGGACAGTCCCCCTCTGGGCAGTTGTGTCCATACCAAAACCATTATAAATGTTAAATGTCCTGCGATTGTAGGACGTAATTATGTTCCATATTTTATGTAATAGTCCCATACAATACTTATTTCCATATGTAAAATAACTAAATGTTACAAGAAACAAATTAAGCAACTAAACTGCTACAACAATACATTTAGGCATAAAACTAAAGTACTATCCTTTGTACTGACCGTGGGTATGTGTTGGCCTGTAAAATCTGATGTGTGTCCCACAAATGTCCCATTTTGGTCATATGAAAAGGTGGCAACCCTACCAATGGTCAGACCATTCGCCCAATATCTGCCCATTCGTGGTCCAAGTCGTCCTTGTTACCCGGGTCTACCTACCATGTCATGAAATATTAGTATTTGTGTGTACCTATGTGCGTGAAGTACAGAATGTGGAAGATCAAAAATGCTAGGGTAGTCCTCACAACCATATTGGTACCAGAGATATCTAGTGTACGCAATGTGTTCTGTTGACTGTGCCATGGGCCATCAACCAGAGAAGGGATGGATGGTGTGTGTGTGTGGAATATTGGTGTGAGGGATGAAGGGTAATGTAATAATTCGCCAAGGGCAGACTGGGTTGGATGCACAATAGCTGAACTGGAGGTGTACGAGGGACCAGTGGATAAATCAGAAAGAAAACCAAAGAACAAGCATTCACATCCACAATACAACCTGACAGGCCATACTGCAGAACACAATCCCACAAATATATGAACATTAAAATGTGCGATACACATGTACAGAAATGTTACCGGCACATACCCACATAATGGTCTGGCCTGAACTGAGCCATCCAACCCCAACACACCTGGATACATAATTGAATACCCATCATCCCCTCCACAGCACACCATCCCCCCCTTCCTGAATGTCCACTAAAACCACCCATACTCGGGCTGCTAGCTTGGCGCAGCCATATCTGTACATAGTGACCCCTATTCATATCTAGTAGGCAGTCTCACCCTAGGCAGTCTTAGGATTGCAAACTATGTATCCCTTGCATGTATAACCCTACCTCATTTTTGTAAAGCCAAAAGAATTGAGGTCATTGGTCCCCACAATTTTTGGATATCCCTCATGGGATAAATATCTGTTCTAAACATTAAACTTGGTGTCACGACACGATGTCCAGTCCTGTAGACATCTGGACACAAGTTGTATGAGCAGTAGTTGTCCACAAGACTGCTCAGCCTCCAGCCGGTCCTGCAGAACCTACGACCCGGGATTAAACACATGACCGTGATGCACGTCTCCCCACGTGCATTATCGGGAATATATACCTTACACATTCACATAGTGGCAGTTGGATATAGGGTGATTAAGGTGCTTTAAAGCAGACGTAAGTAGGGTTACCACCTGTACCACTTTGCGAGGGACAGTCCCTTTTTGGGCAGTTGTGTCCTGACCAAAAATAATACAATGGCAAATGTCCTGTGATTGTAGGAAATAATTATGTCCCATATTTCATGTAGCAGTTGCATAAAACAGTTATTTCTGTATGTAAAATACTTAAATGTTACAATAAACAGAATAAGCAATTAAACTGCTCCAAGAATAAGCTTTCATTTAAGCAAATAAGTAAAGTTCTAACCTTTGTACTGACCATGGGTATGTGTCGGCCTGTAAAATCTGATGTGTGTCCCAAAAATGCCCCACTTTGGCCATTTGAAAAGGTGGCAACCCTAGACACAAGTGGGTATGCAAGTGTGTATGCACGATGGTAAGTGGCGGTGATTCAACGGTATGGGAAATGTAAATAAGCATGTAGGTGTATATGTACATGTATGTACAGACCGATATATATATATATATATATATATATATATAGATATATGTAGATATGAAGAATGAACATGGTCACAATATAGCAGTCATAATGAATGTGAAGGGAAACAGCAGCGGAACCCCCTGTAATATTTAATGCTGTTATATCAATTTGGCGAGAGGTGAGCACACCTCTGCATCCCCAACCATAGGTAGGACACTAAAAGCGGAACTAACGATGTCCCCGTGCTAAGTCTGACTTTCAACTAGGTAAAGGGCAGTCCCAGTCCCCAGTTGGACAAGCCTAAACCCGGATGACCACATGAACACCCTGACAATCAAATACACGTATGTGCCAGGACTATAGGCTTTGGAGGTCTGAATATACTTTGAGTGAGTCAACATGCGGCAAGGGTCCAGAGCAGTAGGGAATGGCGCATGTGTAGTAGTGTGGTTTCCCGAACAGGAAAATGGATACCTGCTGTGTTAGTGAAGTGTTGAGGCGTATTTTCGGGTAACTATGAACCATGGGTATACATATAAATGAAGCAGAACATCAATAGTGTAGTGGTTAGAGCATCCGACTATCAAGCAGATGTTGCTGGTTCGACTGCAGCACACACCATTTATGATGCGTAATCCATATAAGAGCATATCTTGCTAATTTTATGCTGTATAAAGATATAATACCAATTAAATGTGAACTGGGGTGATGTATCACAGTAAGAATGTAGACGGATTTTGCGTGATGTGAATCGGCGGTTAAACGGAAAACTGCAGCTAAAAAGTGTTGTACTCACCCTTTGTCCAATGGCCCTTGTTCTGCCCAGCAACACAATATACAGCATCGGCCAGGCCCAATGCCAGGACCCTACACATCACAATCAATGTGATTTACCAGTAAGCCACGGCAGTTATACCTAACGTCGATGTTATCACAAACATAGCAGACAGCACAGTCATTCAACAGTATGATCAAAGTAATTAAATCATATAGATGTGTATGCATGCTTACATACATCCACACACACACACACATATATATATATATATATATATAGGGTAACCACCTGTCCCACTTTGTGAGGGACAGTCCCTCTTTAGGCAATTGTGTCCTGTACACTTAGTGTCTAATGGCAGATGTCCTGAGATTTAATGACAAAATTATGTCCTATATTTATGTAATAGTTGCATAAAACAGTTATTCTGTATCTGAAACACCTAAATGTTATAAGAAACTGAATAAGCAACTAAAATGCTACAAGAATAAGCTGTCAATTAGGCATAAAAGTGAGGTCCTGTCCTTTGTACTGGCTGTGGGTATGTGTCGGCCTGCAGAATCTTGACGTTTGTACCAAATGGGTCCCACTTTGGCCATTTGAAAGGGTGGCAACTATATATATATATATATATATATATATATATATATATATATACACACACACACACAGAACGAACATGGGAACAAGAAAGCATTCATAACGAATATGAAGGAATATAGCTGGTCAGAAGTGGCCAAAATCCCTGTGTCTCTAACCACAGGTAGGATGCTAACAGTGGGAGTAACCTAAATCTGACTTTCAAATGGGTACAGGGCTGTCCCGGTCTCCAGTCGGACAAGCCTAAACTCTGATGACCACATGAACACCCTGGCAATCAAAACATGTATGTGCCAGGACTATAGGCTTTGGAGGTCTGAATATACTCGGCGTGAGTCAACATGCAGCACGGGTCAGGAGCAGTAGGGAATGGCGCATGTGTAGTAGTGCGGTTTTCCCAACAGGAAAATGGATGCCTCCTGTGTAAGTGAAGTGTTGAGGCAGGTGTTTGGGTAACTATGAACCATGGGTATACATATAAATGAAGCAGAACACCAATAGTGTAGTGGTTAGAGCATCCTCCTAATGAACAGGCATTTACGGTTCAAGTTTGACTATAGCACATATAATTTTCCTTGTGGAATGAATGTCTCTCTGCTGTAAAGCAGACATTTAAACATGTAAAAGTGAACATGTGTATCGCATGGGACTATTAACCAGATCCCTTCAATCAAAGTGGTACTGTCATAATGAATAAGGCACAATTAAGCACAAATAAGTGGCAGTAAACATATGTAATGCACAGTAAGCATAGAGGAGTGCACCTGCACAGGTGTAAGCAGCTCCCAGCATAGGAAATGTATATTTGTATGTACAGATGTAATATATATATATATATATATATATATATATATATATATATATATATATATATATATATATATATATATATATATATATATATATATATATATATATACACACACACACACACACACACACACATATATGTGTGTATAGATATGTACATGAAAAAAAAAATATATATATATATAAAGAATGAACGTCATAACAATAAAGCATACACAAGGGATGTGAATGGAATCGAGAGCAAATATGGTATTATATAGTGCTGTCAGCGTATGTCATAAAAAGCTGCCCAGGAGTGAGCAGAGCACCGCTACTCACACCACAGGCAGGGTTTTACCAGTGGGAGTAACATTGTTGAATTGCTAAGTCTACTTTACACATAAACAGAATGTACTCCATGCTGGGACCACCAGAAATTGTAAAGCGCAAATGGCCATAATCCATAACCCCAGGAAAGGCACATATGTGCAATTATACATGGCTGGAGACCCTGTGAAAACACGAGGCGGGACAAAATGTGTGTAGGGCCCCAAATGCTCTGAAGAGGGCATTGTGTAAAGGTGTGTCATGGCTGCGATAACAAGTGGATAATGGATGTTACACATGTAAATTCAACACGGGTGGGGTGGAGGAACTATGGGTATACAATTATGGATCCAGGCGTGCCAGGGTTGGATGGCCCGGTTCTAATGGACCACCCCATGGAGGTCAGCTAGTTCGTAATAGGTATATATGCATACACACATGCAGACAACAATATGTTGAAGTACAATCTCTGTAACACATGCATTCCATTTGTTGACATAAATAATTGGAATGTGCACATACAAACATCGACAGTAGATGGAATAATAGGCTGTGCAGAAGTGGGACGGGTCGAATCACATTCCAATTACCATCGGTTATCCGTACATGAACATATTGCGACATCTGTCCACTGTATAATGTGCTAAATACCGATTACAACATAACTGGAGTGAAGTGTCGGTGTCATAATGAATAAGGCACCACTAGTATGCTGGTGAAGCATACATAAACACCATTACGCATGTGTAAGTGCGTATGAGCAGGGAATGTATTGGTTTACAGACACACAGATGTATATATATTAAAATATATATATATATATATATATGTATAGACATATGCATATATATATATATATATATGTATAGACATATGCATATATATATATATATATATATATATATATATATATATATATATATATATATATAGACATATGTATATATATATATATATATATATATATGTATATATATATATACACACACACACATATATATAGTTGCAGACATACATATACGTGTGTATATATATATATATATATATATATATATATATATATATATATATATACACAGATATATGTACATATATAGATATGTATATATATATATATATATATATATATGTGTGTGTGCATAGATATATAGAGATATACAGCTATGATAGAAAAAAGCACACAGGAATGAGATTTGTTTACAGACTATAGCAATGGAAGTGAGGGGCCCAGGCAAGACACATGACACACGTAGCATGCCCTTCCACTCCCCCCTACAGCCGGACATGGGAACTATACACACAAGCAATGTAAAGTGTCCACTGCTCCCCAGACCACAAGCAGGATACACCCGGGGTGGGGCGACACAGTAAATCCGTGGATTCTAATAATGGAACACATACTGGAGCGTCCCTTACGGGACACCCCAAAAATTGGCCAAACCATGGAATGCGATAGATTGTCCGTGGTGTATACAGACTTGGAATAAAAGGGTGGGTAACCCAGATTACCCTTGGGTTGAGACAATTGTATGAAATGAGTCCCATGAAGTGGAGAGTGGGCAGCGTGTAGTGGTGTGTCCAGAACCCACCAGGTCCCAGAGTAAGGATGGGTGCATTGAGAAGGTGAGGGTGGGCGAATTATGGGTAGCTACTTATGGGTCTAGGTGTGCAGGTGTTGGCTGATGTTGGGCAATATGGACAGCCCTAGGGATGCAAGCGAATGTGTTCATTGGGCAGAGGCATCACCCAACGAGCAGCCACACTCACTGTGAGACCCACTAAAGCAAAGTGTAATCTATATGGCATGGAATGGAATAACCAGCTGTAGATGTATATAAGTAGAGTTATGTGTGTGTGTATATGTACCCTTAGCAATATAGAGATATGCTTATCCCCTGCCGTAGTACGAATGTATACATACAGAGAAAGAATACAGATGCATACCCACATATGACTCTATATATATGCAGACAACCATAGACCCATATGTTGATAGATTTTATATACACACAAATATATATATATATATATATATATATATATATATATATATATATATATCTATAAAACAAGATATGAATATACATGTATGCATACAGATGCAGATATATCTGTATATATTAATGTAAATATATATATATATATATATATATATATATATATATGTTACAGTAAATATACACATGTATATACCTAGGTTATGTTACAGCAGTTATGGGTAACATATGTTCAGACTGGGCATATGTTGGTGGGAGGTCCAATAAACAAACGTCTACCTCCCACCCTCCCAGCTAGGCTGGTGAGACACACACATGCAATAAAGGTAAATACACCACTGCTTCCCAGACCACTGGCAGTAATCTACCAGTGAGAGAGATCTTTAAACATGGACAGTGATGTCCCTTGTGGGACACCAAAAATTTTCTTCTTGTAGCCAAGCCCTGTAAAGAATGCCGCGACCAGGATGTAGCTGTACACGGACAAGTAGGTTGTGAAAGCCTGATAACACATCGGTTGGCAACGTACGACACGTGTCCCGACATGCGGAGAGTGGGCAGTGTGTAGGGGTGTGTTCATACCCCACCTGTGTCCACAGTAAGGATGAATGCTGTAGAGGAGTGGCAGGTAGGGGAACTATGGGTATGCGATTATGGGCCTAGGCGTGCAGGTGTTGGCTGGCAGAGATGTATTAAGACTGCCCCGTGGATGTAAGTAATATTCTGATGTGGGTATAGTAGACGCCCATACCTCCCAAACCTTAAGAGCACATCTACTGGATAGTCCGTAAACCCTTGGGGGAACACATAGGGACCATATCATTGAACTGTCCCCGATTACCATGGATGTCCATGATTACGAATCAGAATCTAACACAGTCCCAACTAAACCCTCCTAGAACTAGTGATATTAGGAGGAAAGGTGGCAGAATACATGTAATGAATAATGACAACATGTAAGAGTCATAAGCAGCATGTACCTCAGACAATGTGTATGAATACATATGTGCTCTGGGTCCGTCAATGTGTCAGGTTAATAGCACCAAACTTCTAAATGTGGCCCTGAGGTTGTTATCCAGTGTCCCAGATTCAGTGTTCATTCTTCCCCATTCGTATGAGAGGTCTGCTAGTGAGAGAAAGCGCATGTTCCGCCGACTACCTTAGAAAGATGATAGAATAATAGGGTTGGGGTTACCACCTGTCCACCTTTGCAAGAGACACTCCCCTTTGGGCAGTTGTGCCCTGCAAAATAAATGTAATTATGGCAAATGTCCTGTGATTTAGGGCAAATATTTCCTATATTGTCTGTAGTAGTTGCATAAAACAATTATTTTGTATCTGAAACACCTAAATGTTATAAGAAACAGTATAAGTAACTATAATGCTACAAGAATAACCTTTTATTTAGGCAAAACAGTGAAGTGCTCTCAGGGTTGTCAGATTTCCGACTGTCTAGGTAGGGACAAAGTGAAGACTAAAAAAAAAAGGTCTTACACAGCAAGTGAAGACTATAAAACAGGTCTTCCACTCTAGGTCTTTTAATGCGGAACATCAGAGTTCTGCATTAAACAAAAGTAGCTTTGTGTTTATTTTTTCATTGGCCCGGGCCAATCAAAAATAAATAAACATGGAGCTACTTCGGTTTAATGCGAAACATCGCAGTTTCACATTAAACAGAAGTAGCTCTGTTTAGCGATTTTTGATTGGCCTGTATGCCGTTATATGGGCCAATCAATAAAAAAAAAAAAAAACAAAGCGGAGGCTGCCCCGGATTTAAACCAGCAGTGCAGGACATGGTATCAGACTGCTGATCTTGGGACAGTCCCGCCCAAATAGGGACGTCTGGCAACCCTGAGTACTCTCCTTTCTACTAGCTGTGGGTATGTGTTGCCCTGCAAAATCTGACGTCTCTACATACAGGTCCTATAGGGTTGCCACCTTTTCAAATGGCCAAAGTGGGACATGTTCTGTAGAAATGTCAGACTTTCCAGGACAAAACATACCTACAGCCATGCATAGTACAGAATTATACTTAAAGCTTATTCTAGTAGCATTTGAATTGCTTATTCTACTTCACATAACATATAGAAGTTTTGTATATAAAATAACTGTTTTATGCAACTATTAAAGAAACGTAGAATATAATATTGTCCTGTAATCAGGACATTTGCTATGTCTTGATTATCTTCGCAGGACATAACTGCTTAAAGAGGGACTGACCCTCGCAAAGTGGGACAGGTGTTAACCCTAAAGTCCCACCTTGGCCAATTGAAAAGATGGCAAACCTATAATAGGTATGCGGTAGCATGACTTGGCTGATGGATGTGGCTCCCAAAACCCAATTACTTGTCTGTATTGAAGAGTCTTGGTTCCCATGTATCAGACAGATGGGAGCAGATTGTATGAGGAACACACAAATAATATGATTAATTCACTGGACAGGTCGCTGATTCCGTACAGTCGAACGCCATGCTGTCACCTAATGGGCAGTCATTCCCGATACTGTAGTCATGTAATCTGATGTAATAGGCATTACAAGGTAATATTGTGGTCCTCGCTCCCACCGAGGGGTGTAAGTGACAGATGCAAGTACCAATGTCGGTGCATTTGCGAGTGCGGGAGCAAGCAGGTGTAAGCATGTTTGGCTACCAGTATGTGAGTATCGCACTGGTTAAGCAATGTAGAGGCTAACCGAGTGTAAGAAGCTGTAACCAGAGGTCAGCAGTGCTTAACACCACTCAAACCCGCTCCCAACTGCTTTAATGTGCCTTACTCCCTCTGTATCCAATGGGCTTGTTCTTCCCTGCAACCAAATAAACGTCATCTGCAAGGGTCAGAACCAGGACCCTGCACACACAGCTAATGTGAATTACCAATACGCCGTGGCAGATATGCAGACAACGGACAGTACCATAAACATATCATACAGACCAGTCATTCAACAGTATAGGAATGTATCCCATCATGTAGATGTATATGTGAGTGTTTATGTCCAGCATATAGGTACATACATATATAGAGAGATATCAGGAACATACCATGTGGCAACAAAGCATTACAAATTAATGAAATGGGAAACACCAGCGATGCATGTATTATGTAGTGGTGTTGCTCTATGTGATCTGAAGACTCCCTCAGACAGACATGTGTCATTCATACACACAAATAGTTGTACATTGGCGGTAAACATCACTCTGTGCATGTAATGTACATTAACACAACAGTACCTGTCCAATCATTATGTGTGAACAGTACTCTTGCAAGATGCTTTGTGCATCATCATCATCATGATAAAGGTAAATGGGGTAACCATAGAGGGACCGGTAATGTTGTGTGTACAATGGGGTCATCCTCATCACATGTACCTGGACCATGTAGGAGTGATGTGCATACCAGGATCTTGCACCTAAGGGACAGGGGTGAGGATAACAGGAGTATGTTGTGATGCATATTACAAGGGTTTCATGTGTCCAGTGGGCAAATGTGTGTAATGGACAGCTATGTATAGGGCAGATGTTGTCCTAGGAGCCGATTGGCCTTATGTTTCCATAGGTGAGGGTCGGATGTAGGGGAAGGAGTGTAAGTATGGCCATGGAGGATAAGTAGGATCACAGAAAAGACAGCATACAGGGTTGGTATATGACACATGGGGGGATACACCCCAGACAGGGATGGGTGTTCGGCATTCACAAGCCCATGGGAACAGTGGGACGGAGGTCCCCAGCCATGAGCAACTGCCACTGCACCTAAACAGCTGCAAAGGAGGCAGTGCTGGGGGCTGTCCAGGAGGGGCAGCATCACCCTGTAAATGTGACACTCTGCCCTTGAGCTGGCGTATCTAGCTTTGGAACCCCTTAGTGAGCCACCAACGCAACATGTCCAGGACCGCACAACAGCAGACATGTACCTGTCTGGTCCCGCTCCCAGGGGGGACATGCTTCATCCTCAGTGGTGGTACCACCAGAAGGTGGTGCAGAGCCAACAGAGGCTGATGTCCAAGGCTGGACCCCAGATGTGCTAGTGCCCGGTGCCATGGTCAGCTGAAGTGGGACAGGAGGTTCTGCCGGTACCTCACAACCCATTCAGCCTATGGTGTTGCAGTTTAAACCCACATATGGCTTAGTGATAGACAACAGCATACAGGATTACTTACAACAGTATGCATAGATAACACACCATCAACCCAACACAACAGCATACAGGATTGCCTACAACAGTATGCATAGGTATCACCATCACCATCAACCCAACACAACAGATGGTATACATTTGCAGAGGGAGCACAACACATGCATATATACTGCATGCCATCTGTACAACGTGTAGTAGACGTGTACCGCAGCTATGAATAGTTGCCCATTATTGGCTTGTCACTGGGAACCCCAGACGCTGTCTGTCATACCACTGCCTCATGTGACACATGTCCAGTCAAGGATGCGATGGCAGTAACACATCCCTATCATCATGTACTGTCTGCAGTCCTCACACCATGCTTCTGCTGTGCACAGATGTGTGTTCAGTGTGTAATACAGGAAACAAATGGTTGCACACACTGACCAGTTCACAGATGGCCCTACAGATGGGGGTCCCTCATGAACAGAGTACTGCCATGTCTGTATTATAACATGCAGAATAGCCATTACCACACACATGTTAAACAGGCAGTAGTCTCAATGCAGCATAGCTACACTTACATGTTGTAGTCATGTGTGGCATATCATCCTCCTGTCTTTAGGCTGTTTTCCACTGTGGAAAAGGTTTGAGGTACATCAAGATATCTGTGATGCCATGTCAGAACACCACATCCAGGTACCACTCACAGTGACTGTCATCGCCAAATAACAACATGTTTTCCCTAGATAGTGTACTGTGTTTATCATGCGGATGGCTATGGGAACACCATCACAGCTGTACCACATGCAATCAGCTAGAGGAGGACTGCAATAGGTGCAGAGGCCATCACCTGACCATGTCCATCACTTACAATACACATGCTGCTGCTGTGCAGGTGTACTCCTTCACATCCACCAGAGAGTGTGTGGGTGGGACAGGCAAAGTACACCAGGGAAGGGCTTGGAGACTTAACCCTAAACATCATCTGCCACATGCTGAACAGTACAGGGGTCAAACCCCTGACTGACTACTCATTACTATTACATGTGCATGCCGTTACTACATGTGCTACTAAGGCGACATGTTGCTATGCTGTAAGAACATATATGTGTGTAGGTGAGTGACATCTGCAACAGAGATATAGTAGACATACATTAGGTGTGGCACACATGGCTGTCCACATGAATGGATGCCATTGTCAACACAACCACGCTCTCTAAAGGACACGCATTGACACTCTTTGCCAGGGCCACATATACACAACCTAAATACTTAGTTTGCCACACTGCCATAATGCACAGAACTACATGCACCACAGGGGATATCTGGAGGTTCTATGGGCTAGGGCATGTGAAAGAGCATGACATCTGTTGGTATGCCAACGAGGGTTATACTGGGAGTGACTGTGTTTGGGAGCATCACAACCCACATGCAGACACAAGGTGCCAGTCCTGGCATGCAGGTATGCATTGCTTCATGGGTGTGTAGTGGTTGGCTGTGCATGATGGCTGTACAAGGCTGGGTGAGGGGTAATTCTTGGCATCGCATCACCCAACAATGGTGTGCAGTGCAGGGGTGCAGTGTCTGCAGTGTCCCACACAGATGGGTACTGCATGATCTGGCCTAACATACTGGTTACCAATGTGTATGGCCATAGCTTTGCAATGCATGCCATGTCTGTGTTTGATAGTCCTTCACATGGACATTGCCTGGGATGTGCATGTCCAACAATAATGTACAGTGACATGTACAGGTGTACCTGGTTTGGCAGGCACATGTGTACACAGCTTGTTATCCCCCGATATGCCAATACTGGCCTGGTGTGGCGAAACCTGCTTATAGTGAGCAGGTCGACCCTGTACCTGCATTGATAGTATGATACAGGTATTCTGTGGTGACAGTGGCATGGGTCCATACAGGGCACATGTGTACAGCATTGTCTGGCCTCTGTGGATCACATTTGATGGCACCACATATGTTGCAGGCATCCAGTGTGGAACATATTGAAGGCACAATGTCCGCATATATGTGCCTATTGTACCGCTGTACAGGGTGCCATGTCCTCTGCAGGCCACTGCATTCACACCATGCCTACTATCTGTCATCAATGTGCATAGTACTAGCAACATAGTGGAATATCCTAGGCAAGTTTGTTTGTGCATGGCACATGGGTGCGGGACATATACCGGGTACTAGTAGGGCTGCATACTTTGTTCACCAGGCCTTTTGCCAGATGTATGGTTATGGCTTGCCAACACAGTCCTGTGGCTGACTGACAGCTGTACTCCTCATGAGGTGGCCAATGTGTCATAAGATGGACACCATATAGGAAAACTACAAAATCCGCTCCCAAACATGTCCAATGGTAAGACAATCATGGCCACCTCTACACAGGCTCTGACAGACAAACACACACTTGCCATGTCCTGTATACAACCCCCTACCTACCTTATCACACTGCAGCAATACACTTTTAGGGCATGCGCTATGGTGAGTACTGGGTTGCAGCACACCAACAGGTGTATACCTAGGTGGGTGACAACAGCAGGAATGACAAAGGTGGTCATGCGATTTGTACAGAGAGTGCATACTCTACAAAACACTGTACTTGTCTCACACAGGCAGACACACACACGCACACTTGGCAAGTCTGGGATTAGAACACCGACCTAACTACTTTATTACACTACAGCATTACGCAGTTACAAAACGCGCTACCAAGATTACTGGGACACAGCACTCCCAGAGGTGTATTTGTAGATGGGTGACATCATCAACCTTGCCAAAGGTGGGTATAAGGAATGTATGGAGTGTTAGCAGTCTAAAAGCATTACTCAGTCCTTGGGCAGATGGGGAAACACAAACACACACACACACACACATGGCAAGTCTGGGATTAGAACACCGACCTAACTACTTTATTACACTACAGCATTACGCAGTTACAGAATGCGCTACCGAAATTACTGGGACACAGCACTCCCAGAGGTGTATTTGTAGATGGGTGACATCATCAGCCTTACCAAAGGTGGGTATAAGAAATGTATGGAGTGTGAGCAGTCTAAAAGCATTACACAGTCCTCAGGCAGACGGGGCAAATACACACACACACACACACACACATATACACATGGCAAGTCTGGGATTAGAACACCGACCTAACTACTTTATTACACTACAGCTTTACACAGTTACAGAACGTGCTACCGAGATTACTGGGACACAGGACTCCCATAGGTGTATTTGTAGATGGGTGACATCATCAGCCTTGCCAAAGGTGGGTATAAGAAATGTATGGAATGTGAGCAGTCTAAAAGCATTACTCAGTCCTCAGGCAGATGGGTACAAATGCACACACACACACACACACACACACACACACACACACACACACAACATACATGTAAATAGCATAGCTGTTGTTGTCCTTTGTGCAAACAGGTGGCTACAGCCATTACACACATGCACATGGAATGTAGGTCCATGGCTGCTTAATGCTAGCAGTGCATAAGGTGTAATATCAATGTTGACAGAGGTAACATTCCCTCTGTACCAGTCACCCATTACACCTATCATATCATACAACAGTCCATGTGTCATGTATGTCATTACAGATGTCCACCAATTGCAATGCCTACAAACATGCCCAAATGACAGGATTGTAGGACCTACACACATGTACATGTAGTGGTCTGCATTCAGATACCATGCGTGCGCAGTTGCTGATGTATGCAGGTGACGTGTATCTTAGTACATCATGCAGTTGCAATGCAGCCTCAACATTGCCAACTGTATATGGTGATATGCTGAATGTATGGAAAGATGTACCTCAGGTATGGACAGATGTATGGAAATAACTAAGTGGTGGGGCATCTTTGCAGATGGATGTTTGCTGAGGACAGCCTTGAGGTGTGTCAAAAGTGGTCCTACAATAACCTGTGTAACCAGTAAGCAATGGTTTCATTAACTGAAGGACATAACACACAAGTTAGACAGCGGTCAGGGTGACACTGAAGGTAAATCACTTGACACCTGTTAACAGTTAAGATGTCCCATGTGCATATATCAGCACTGTTGCCAAAGGAAGCATCAGTACACTTTGTAATGCATGCAATACTGCTGTAAGTCTGTCATACATATCATGAGCTAGGCAGGTCTTTGATTCACAGTGCTGGCATGTGTGGTTGCGTGTGTGCCCATATATGTCACCTATGGTGGGGGAATACATCTCAGTTGTTACTCTCCTGTACACTAGTGTACAGACTGCAATGCAGAAAGCAGGACATAGGCAGGGGCATGTATCTCACACATGTGAGGTATCTGTATGCTAGTGACATAGGTGTATTTAATACTGAATGCCACAGTGTGTGGTGTGTGTATGTGTGTGTGTGTGTGTGTGTGTGTGTGTGTGTGTGTGTGTGTATGTATGTATGGCTGTCTGGTCCCTGGAGTGAGGATGTATGTTACCATACTGAACTGATAAGACCCCTCCCCCATCCAGGTGATGTAATCTACTATCCATGTTGATGTCCCTGATCTTAGGCCATACTGACTACTTGTACATGTGTATTCTCTGTGGTGCGTCATGTTGGTGCACAGTACTGTAATGATGATTTGCACATAGGCAGGGGTCCTCACCTCAACAGTAGCAACTGTGTGTGAGTGTGTGTTACTGTGTCGGTGAATCCCTGAGTGTGTGGGTGTGTTATTGTGTCACTGAATACGTGTGTCAATACCTGAATGTGTGGGTGCAGTTGTGTGTTGGCATCCTGCCATGGGAACATGTATCACTGCTTCCCAATGAGGCATCACACTTCCCACTGGCCTCTACCCTTGTAATCAGCTAGACCACTCTCTTACCTCACCACTCCATGTAACTGTACCTGTGATGTCACCCAGTATGGATGTCATGTCTGTAACCACAGTAGCTTAATACACAGCTATCATGTCCTTGGATCAGTAGACATGTTTGGAACATGGGACATTCTCACTGTTATGTGGCAGCTACATGGTGCATGCTGGTATATTCATACATACCCCTGAGTAGTCTACATTGACATATGGGACACTAACTGCAAACACTGACATCCACCAGCACGTGCAGTTAGACCTGAAGGAGGAAAGCAGAACATCATGACCAACATGCAGTTACTGTTGTTACATGAGACACATACTGTTAACAGTACGAAATGCATTGTACACCTGTAGTACATGGTATGTCTGCTGCCTGACAACAGTACTCAGCAATTGTAAACTACACTTATCTTCCTAGTCTGTTCACCCTGTGCATCAAACCATATGAGCATGTCCCTGCACCGATGGTGCAGATGTAAGGGATGCGGCACAGGCATCATCATATGCACAGCTTGATAATGTTTGCCAGAGGCCTAGGCTGCACCATTGGATGCCATCATGTGCATGGGTTAGGGCCTTTGATCTAATTGGGCGTGTGTGGATGTTATGTATGTGTGTGGTGCGGTGCCCTACATATGTTTCCAGTGTGTGTGTGTGTGTGTGTGTGTGTGTGTGTGTGTGTATGTATGCACACAGTTCTGGCATGTGTCTGGCCTACACAGGGGTATTATTGACAGCTGTGGACTGTACAGGCCAGGTTTTACAGTTCACGGTGTCCGGCCACGGACATGTGACCTGTGCCTGCTTGGGGTTGCACGGGCACTACCAGACAGAGGTGCAGATTGGGTACTGTCTGATGACACTTGTCCACTGGAACCGTGTCCCGGTTGAGACTGTCTAGGGCCATGTGCACGTGGCCCGTTGTGTCATGGTGTGGACACACAGCACCAGATGCACTGCTGCTGCTACAGCCACTATGGGAGTGGCCATGTGAGGTAGCTCGTACACGTAGACCTGAAACAGGTGATGTAGCAGGCCTACGTCCATGTGCCTGACACCTCACTCCTACCAGATGTTCCAACACAGACAGCTCACGCTTGTGGATTGTCATGCCACTGTCAAGGACTCCAACCATGTCACCCAACTGTCTAGCCAAAGCTTCAGCAATCTGCTGTTGAGCATTTGCCATTGCCTGGATGTTGTTGCTTAAAGAACGGACAGCAGCCCTCTGAAGCCTCTTATCTTCTCTGTTGTGCCATTCAGCAAGTGACTGTGCCTCCATTGCAGCCTGAAACATGCGTCTGGTGACACCAGCTGCTGCACTCTGTCTTGCAGGAGCATGTTGGCCAGAGGTGGTCCTACAAGCAGCACTGGCCACGTGCCTGTGTGGGGCACCACCAGTCAGTTGGCTGACACCATGGTGTGCAGGCACACCTTCCATAGCCCCCACACTTTCCTGTTCCAAGCTACCACACGCCAACTGTCCTTCCTCTATGGCCACTGATGATGGGGTATTTGCAGGCATGGGTTCTGTGTGCAGGGATGAGGGGGATATAGGTGGAATGGCAACCAATGGCTTGGCTACAGCTGAACATACATGTGTATCACATTTATTACAATTAAATAGTTGTATTTGAAAATCTACATGACACTGACATGTTTGTGTCACACACGTGACACTCAATGGTGAGTGGATATTATCACCATATATGTGTGTGTGTGTCACCTGATTACATTGCTCATACTCCATGTGGATTCTGTCTTGATGTGGGCATGTCTGTTTGCCTGTACTGGTGTTCCTACCTATCAGCACATGGCTGGATGTGTCCACAGTAATACAGTTGACTTTGATGTTGTGTTTATGTCACGTATAAAGACTTGCACTGCCTTAACAGACATGACCTGTGACTCTGCAGACTTGCTTACTTGAGGTTTTACATGTATGTGTTCTGCCATATACATCTACACGGCACTGTACAGCAATTCAGCATCCTGCCATGTATTACCTGTGTTGCGGATGTGATACACATGGGACACTGGCTAGCCAGATGGTATTTGCAGGGATGGATATCAACTATAGCATGTACAGTCAAAGTCAACTAGTAGGCTATATGCCATGGGCCATGTATGAATCTAGGATGAAAGGTTACCTGGCTGTAGCCGACAGGCAGGTCTCTGGGGCCAGGTGGAGCAGTGCCACATTACTGATCCACAGGGTTAATGATACATTTACCATGTGATCATCACACCATGTCTGAGAGGGGAGCGATGTGCAGCTTTGCTGGACAGGAATGCATAGTATGGCAGGACTATGTAAAGTGTATGGGACAAGGATCTGTCTAGCATGTGGTGATCCTAGTACTAGGAAGGTGGATGTCCATGAAGTATGTGTTTGAGATCAGGATGTGTACATGTAGCATGTCCAACATCACTGGGTTGGACATGGATTTATTCAGGGTATGCATCATGCTACATAGTGGAGATGGGGAATGGGAAGGCTGGTGTGGGCCATCTGCACATGATCAATACCCCTTAAAGGAAATATGTGATCTGATATGGGTCACTTGAGTTTTGGGTGTGGCTGGACAATGATCTCTGTATTCATGGATGGCACCCTGCATGATTAGGGTTGCCACATATGACTACCTGACAGGTGTGGTGACGTAGCTATCACAGGAAAGACAACTGCCCAGCTGCATCACTTACACACAGTGTCCATTATGTTGACCGCTGCCTAGGTAGTAGTTCATGGGTACAAGGTTATTAACATAGGGGTGGCAATGCAATATGTAGCTGTCACATTGTGGCCATATGTCACACACACCTCACCCACAAAGCCCCTTCTGTATGTTGTCCACAACACTCTGAGTCGGCTATTGCTCCTAGGTCATAGTCATTCGCATACTTCAATAGGCAGATGTCTTCTGTTTGTCTGTGTGGTAAGGACTACAATGAGGGGGAATACAATTAATTAACCCTGTCTTACTGTAGCTGCCACTGGTGTGATGAGCATGTATTATTCAAACATCTTCTGTAGTGTTGGTTCTGCCAGCAGTCCCATTGTAAAACACTTCTGTGACATAGGAATGTGCATCTAGTATACCGAGTGTAGGTGGAACACAGTATGGGTGATGATGTCCTATGACCTGGCAAGGTTATGATATGCAGTGTGAAATCAACCTTACTGTCATTTACATCTGTACTGCTGACATCAAATAATTTGATTAAGGTTCATGGCCTTTCAGACCAGACTCAGCAGGGTAGTAGTGCAGTACCTCCTATTATCAGTAGTGTCTCCCCCTTTGTGGGTTGTGATACCTGTTGGTGTGTACCATTCAGTGTGTACACAGCCTGACATGAAGCTATGTTTTACATGATGTGTACATGGAGAGCAACGTGTTTTGCCATATGTGTATGATACAACCTGTGATGTGGACAGGTCCCATGCAGCCTGAGTGCAGCTTGTACTTGCATAGTTGTGGGTACAGGGGCTCTGTGGTGTACATGGATATTATGATTGCGTACCTGTTGGGGGGGGAGACAGTGTGTTTATGTTATCCAAGACCCTATCTGGATTGCGTATTCATGCTCAGGACTTGTTCAGAACTTGTAAGCACTACGTAATACTACATAATAATACTAATTATTATAGCACTCAATCTTCCTCATTACCTAGAGGTAAACAGGTTTTGTACATACTTTTCTCACTTGCTTAAAGTAAAATAGCTCTTGTACTCACTGTCCTCACTTATCTAGGGGAAATTAGTTTTATATTCAGGCATGTCCAAGGGTCAGCTGCCAGTGTTCTCTCCTGTCTATCTGATGAATCTGGACATCTTGAGGCAATGTGAACATTGCCTCATGTACGCAGACAACCCTCCCTGCCTACCACCCAACACTACAACCTGTGAGAGATGAACTTATCTAGCCAAACTGGAGATAAAGCTCTCTCCAACCAAGCCTGACAGTCATGTGGAGAAGGTAAACATTCGCACCACACCACACTCATCACATAGTCTCACTGAATCTACCCCACCATTAACTGAGAAAACTACTCATGTACCAACTCATTAGCTCAACGCTTTCTGGAATTCATAAACACCAATGCCCTGGATCAACATATCCACACACCCACCAGGGTCAACAATATCCTAGACCTAGGCATTACCAACATGAGTGACTGGTGTTCCACACCTGAAGTCAACTCCTTGTTGGTCCAATCCGACCATAAGCTGAACACCATTGATATCCACATCCCGCCCCCACCCCCCATTAAGGGAACCACAGTATAATATGTCTACAAAGCCAACTTCATGCTTCTTAAGACAGAGGTGGTAAACGTCATGACACCCATGCAGATGGACAATACTGTTAAAACTGCTGAATCCTACACAAATGCACTGTATAAGCACTTACACAAGTGCATGGATCGTGCTATCCCAAACAGAACCAAGACGCTATACTCCTAATTAAGGAAGCCAATCTGGTGGTCCCCTTCCATAAAAAAACTGTACAACAGGAGGAAGACACTGTTGCAAATGAGAGTACAATCCCATGCATGGAGGAGCTCCCTGGTCAGCCTCAGTAAGAAGGTGAGATCCCTTATAAGATCCTCCAAAGTTAGCTATGAAAACAAAACCACCACTAATTCCAACAACAACCACAAAACATTCTATAGCTATGTCAAATATCTCAATGTCAACACCCAGATCTGCTCTGAGTTACAGCACAAAGGCACGAACATTACAGAACCAACTGATATTGCCAACATCCTGGCAGATAGGTTCAGTGCTACCTTTCCCCCTTTCACCCCCTAAAGGGCCCATATCTATACAGGAAGAGTGCAGAGTCCCTGTACTCACAACTATGCAGGTAAAAGCTGCACACTCTAAATCCAATATCACAGCATCCATGGGACCGGACAACATAACAGGCTGCATTTTACACGAACTTCAGAAAGTACTGGCTCCCCACCTACGCACTATGTCCAATAATAGCCTCGCATCGGGCTTTGTGCCCCCCTGAATGGTGCACAGCAACAGTTATCCCACTCCACAAAGGTGGCGCCACAACGGACCATGGGACCTATTGCCCTATAGGCCTGACTAGCCTGGTCTGCAAGGCTATGGAGAACATCATCATGGATCTCAGTCAGAGACAATGGGTACCTCCAAACCTTTGACCCCTCCCAGTTTGGTTTTGTTAAGGGAAGACCATGCCTCCTAAACCTGGTGGACTTCTTAGAGACAGTTACCAAGGCATTAGATGAGGGTAAGGAGGTCCACACAGCCTACCTAGATCTCTCAAAGACTTTCAACACCATTCCTCATTCTGGAATTATCGACATACCCATCCGCCTGAACATTAACCCCTACATCATATGATGATTTGCAAAGTGGCTCATGGACAGAACAAACACAGTGGGAGTTGCATACCCTAGGTCCGACTGTATACCAGTTACAAGTGGTGTCCCCCAGGGCTCAGTCCTAGGACCCCTCATGTTCGGTATATAATTCTCTGACATACAGGCAAGCACAGGAGGGCTTTGGGTGAAAAGATTTGCAGACATCTGCAAACTAGGGGACATAGTTGTTTCCCCAACTGTTACAGACACCCTCCAGAAGGGTCACACTGAGACGGGTACCTGGTGTCAATATCATGGCCTCAAGCTGAATACCAAAAAGTGCATAGTCATCCCATTTGGATATAACTAATTACCCACGGACTACCACATAGGTGCTAGTCCCCTACAAAAAAAAAATGTAATAAGGGATCTGGGAACCCCAGTAGATAGCAATCTCTCCTTTGATACCCATAATGACAAGGTTTTTAGAATATCCTTCTACATGGCTCCCCTAATCTCTAATGGGTTCGTATCCAGAACAAAGGAGGCCATTGTGCCTCTCTACTCATGACTTATTAGACCCATTAAAGGATACAACACCCCATTTGGGATGTACCTTACAAGACAACTGCAACAGCTTGGAAGACCACAACAGTACCACACCAAGAGGATTACTGACCTCAAACAGATGACCTATGCAGCCCAACCTAAGAAACTCCAGCTGTACTCTGTTGCATACCGCATACTCACAGGTGATCTTTGCTTGACATACAAGACCCATATCTAACCCAGTATTGCTGGATATGCTCCACCTAAACAGAGACTCTTGAGAGCCACATGCTCTAGGGATATACACCTAACCACAATGATGAATAGGACGTTCTGGACGGATAGATTCCTGACCCGGGGACTCCCCATGCTTTGGAACATGATTCCAATGTACATCAGGCAGGGCCCCTCACTAGGAAACCTTGACAGGTGGTTGGGAGACAGATATGTACCCCGGGGATCACTGCAGTGGCTCTGTTGGACAGAGGCACAGGAAACTAATGGCTCTGCCATTCAGAGGCACAGGGAACTAACCTATGGGGGTGGCAAAAGCCAACACACTCTAGCTAGGCTTATAAATACCCTTGGTAAGACAGCCTAGTACCTACCTTTGCACTTATTACAAGTCTTATGTGCATGGATAGTTAACTAGCTCTTCCATTTTACTTTGCTATCATGCTGATAAACTGTCGGGTGACTACAAGTCATACGTATCCTGTTATTGTATATTGTAAATGCCAATAGACATAACTAATGTTTGCCTTACATAACAGTAATGCTATGTAACTTGTAATACATATCTGCCTACCATACTGTACATTACACAGTTATTGGCACAATATCCCACAATGCAAATCATAACTGCACAGTGGGCCAACCTTCGACATGCTATTCTCAGTAATACACCCATACATATGCCTACTGTTGCAATATATCAACATATACTATCCCCTGTTATAGCACATACTTGTTGGACCAGCCCTGCCACTGACAGTGGCTGGTGAGGAATATTTGTGTTCAAAGCCCTTATATAGCATCCCTTGTGGTGTATGTGGTGTTTGCCTTGTGACCTACAGCAGTACACACATAAATACTACAAGCGTTACTATGCTCAACAATACATCACTCCAAGATAACTGTTTCCACTATATGGATTGCATGCACTTTAAATATTACAGAACAGGTAGTACATACACAGACATACTGAGTGTTCTACATACCTTATTAGTAACCCGAGGTGTCGTTGACTGTTAATTCAATCCTTTTCAGTTTGTGTTTCAATCATCTTTGTAATGTTCTGCTGGTACATATGGATGGTTTGAATGTGTGATAAGCCATCCTTTTCTAGTTAAATATCAGAAACGTGCTATCCTGACCACCAACTGGTGTTCCAAAGTAGCTAATTAGATGCACATCAGCTGTGCAGCTACTCCATTAGCCAATACCATGGCAACAGTGGTGTATAATTGAGCACTCCACTTGGGCGTTGTCCGTTTGCCTTACTTTCGAGAAAGACGGCCTGGATGTGTTGTTTGTGATGTATTTCAACAGCTATATGGAACACCAATAAAACAACTGGAAGCACTTGAAAGTACCCACAAAACACCGAACAAGTGCTGTAAGCCAAAGGAAACTGCAAACCACGAGTCCACTTCAAATCTTTTAATAAACCAACTCCACAGACCATACACATAAACGCAGTTGCACAAGACAATATACCAGCGTTTTCATCCAATCCACTTGGACTTCATCAGACAATGTACTACCATTTAATTACTCTATATATATTGAATTACCAACCCTCCAACCAATGTAAATCCCCCAAAGACATTCAAAATAAACCTATGAACCAACAAGCCTCATGAATATTAAAATTAAGTTAAAAACATGACTGTGAAAGTGCGTGTGCATAAACATTTAAAATATCTAAATGAATTAAAACCTATGGTCATATAAGTACAGTGCATAAATATATAAATTGTTTGGTTACATGAATTTGTACGAACATTATTAAACAAAGTGCTTGTGCTTACTAATATGTTTAAACATAATAAAACAACTCCCTCTACTGTCATAAATCGGTATTGCACATAACATTCCATGAACACATAAAACCACTTCCTTTATACAAAAATAAGTTAAAACCTCACTGTTATACTGTTTAAATATAAATACTTTACTTGAATATAATTACATAAATAAATAAACATATATCACACATCAAATCCTATCACATTCTATTCTATTAAAAACTACTAAATTTTATTAGCTATATGGAGACAGACAGAGATATATTAGCTTCATGACTCCTGTGGATTGTGTGTAATGGCTAGATGATGTTGTTCTACGTGTACAGCTGTTATATTTCAGAACATTGCTACTTATGCAGGGTTTGTTTGTACCTGATACTTCTGCAGATGTTTCAGTCTGGCAAGGATGTTTGGGCAGCTCAAGGCTGTATGGCTATACATGAACTGTTATGTGGCTTACAGTGTGCTCACCAGGCATCCTTGATTTGGTGTACATGTGTATTACACTGTGCTGTCAATCAGTAATTGGTAACACTTCCCGGTGTACACACAACCCTCTGAAATGGGATTAGTGCAAACAAACCCTGTAACATCAGCAGCTGTTCCATTGTATAACAGCAACTATTTCACATAGGGCCATATTAGTGTGTCTCTGACAAGGTATGCTAAGGCTTCTGCAGATGTTGTACAGTGAGTGAATGATTTGTGATGTTATTACAGTTTGTATTGTAATTTCTTTGGGTGTGGGGGTGATGTTGGTGGGTGTAAATAGCAGATGCAGGTGTGTAGGAACTGCTTTTATACATAATCGATATGTGCATGAGGGTTCCTTCCCTATTTGAACACCTATCCTTTAATGGACTAATACTATGGTAATCGCAGCCTGATTCATTAAGGCACTGTTAAGTGGTTCCTGTATAGCATGCAGGTGATGTTAGTCCTTGAATCCTTTCAGCAATACATCGGAATGTAATAAAGTGTTGCTACATAAAAGCTGTGCATTTCTGTCATAGGTATTTGCAGTCATTGGAGTTGTGTTGGTGACTGACTCTCTTTGGCTAGGGTTGCCACCTTTTCATATGGCCATAGTAGGACATTTTCGGGACACACATCAGATTTTACAGGCCGACACAAACCCACGGTCAATACAAGGGATAGAACTTTC
This sequence comes from Protopterus annectens, assembly GCF_019279795.1. NCBI lineage: Eukaryota > Metazoa > Chordata > Ceratodontiformes > Protopteridae > Protopterus > Protopterus annectens. Next base: position 1,050,524,247 of record NC_056725.1, on the reverse strand, counting down.
CTTTCTTGCCTAAATATAAGCTTATTCTTGTAGCAGTTTAGTTGCTTATCCTGTTTCTTGTAACATGTAGGTATTTTAGATAGAAAGAATTATTGTATGCAACAATTACATTACATTTGGGACATAATTATGTCAGGGCATTTGCCACATTTAATATATTTGGTCAGGACACAACCGCCCAAAGAGGGACTGTCACTCGCAAAGTGGGACAGGTGGTAACCCTATCCTTGGCTCATGTCCATAGCACATCTTTGTAATAGTGTATAGGCATATACTTTCCATATCCTTTGTTCATAAAGGTTGGTCGTGGTGGAATGTGTGATTGCTATGGTCCATGTTATACTCATATATGAACGCTTCAGCCGCTGTATATGGGATACCTATGGAATTCCGAAACCACACTATTCCGACGCCCACAGTACCGGGACCAGACTCCCACACCCCACATTACCGACAGCAACAGTAACTCGTGAAAGTAACACGAACATGGAACACACACATGCACACACAGACACACTGCTACTCCCCACATCCAAACAAACCATCCTACACTATGTATGAGCAGGTGGGCAAGCCCCCCTACACCCCCCATGTGGGTGTCTGCACCCCCCTACTTTAATATTCTACCTCCTAGATCATACAAACAGACGCACAAAGCAAACCCACACCCACACATTACAGTCCCCCAGGAACACACACCACACTCAGAACACACACTTACACAAACTACAGCCCTCAGAAACACACTTACACACAGTAACCTACCTGAACCGCCAAACCAGAAGCACTGACTAACTGTCCCATAACATTGTGATTTTAAACCTCGCGCTTCTGGTGTTTCGGTACTGTGTTCTTTTGGACTTTAAGCCTCATGATTATGCATGTCGGTATGTCAAGCAGTCAATATGTGGTAGGTATCCCATTTATATGTACCTCCATGGTTATGTAGATGTTGTTAACCTATCTATATATCTACATATATATGTGTATCCCCATATATCGACATATCTCTCTCTCTCTTTATATATATTATATATGTATATTATATATATATATATATATATATATATATATATATATATATATATATATATATATATATATATATATATATATATATATATATATATATATATATATATATATATATATATATATATATATATATATATATATATATATATATATATATATATATATATATATATATATATATATATATATATATATATATATATATATATATATATATATATATATATATATATATATATATATATATATATATATATATATATATATATATATATATATATATATATATATATATATATATATATATATATATATATATATATATATATAGCATACACCTTTCATTGGGTACATGCCGGTTTGTCCTATTTCCACACATTCCTACCTTTTGTGTTTTATCCTGTCAGTATACACAACTGCCATTGGTACATCTCAGGTAGCTTAGTGGTATTTTATTGTGAAGATTGTGTACATGGTTGCATGTTCTATTCCTGGCAGTGGTAATTTTACCTCTCAGAGCAGGCACTGGTAGTGCAAGGGTGATTAACGCACATTTCAGCGGTTGTGTGTTCCACATGTTTATTATTCTGTGGAATACTACCTATATATGCAAGCTGTGGTTAAGGTATACTATGTAACATGTAAATCATTTGAGAAGATTCTTGTCATGGATACTCCCCATTATTTGGAACTACATCCCTGATTACATTATACAAAACCCCTCACTAGCACTCCAGGGAATCCTTGCAGAGTGGGTGGGAACTATGAATACACCCCAGGGATCCCGCAATTGGCTCTGCTCCACAGAGGGACAGTTAGTTAATCAATGGGTGGTGACAGCAGACACCTTTTGGCTATGCTTATGAGTGGCCTTGAGCAGTTAGGCATGTACCTACCTATGTATCTATGAACCTATACATACAGTATGGACACATGCTGATAGCTTAATTTACTGTTCAGGTATTGACTTACCTTGTGCCAATGGCAGTTGTGTGTACAATAGTTGAGGGCTACCTATGTAGGATACACATAGTAGACCACCTATACATGACAATTTACAGGTGGCTGTGTGTGTGTGCCATCCATGTGTGTGCAGGTGGAGAAGGGTGTCAGTCCATAAGTGCCTACACTGTCAGTGTGTGTGCTATATGTTCCCTCTTTGTCAAGGCATGGGCATACTGGGCACGCCTCTGTCTGCCTACCAGGGCTGGCACAGGGTGTTCATGGTCTGAGTCTCTCTGTGCCTGTGGGGCTCTTGGCAATGGTGGTGGGCTGTGAGGGCCTTCACCATTCTGTCCCTGCTGCAGCTGTTTCCGCAGAATTATATTGTGTAGCATGGCACATACTATGAAGATGTGGGCACACGTGCCTGGAGAGTACTGCAAGGCTCCACCAGATATGTCCAAGCAACGGAACCGTGATTTTAGCATCCCAAACATGCGCTCTTTGATGATTCTGGTTTCTGCGTGTGCCTCATTATGGCATTCTTGTGCGGCTGTGTGTGCATTTCTGATGGGAGTCATCATCCACGGTTCCAGTGCATAGCCAGCATCCCCCACCAGGTGGCCATATGGGATGTCTCCCCTGGAAAATACCTGATACAGCTGTGAGGCATGCCAGATGTGGGACTCATGATAGCTTCCAGGGCTGCTAGCACATACATCCATGATAATGCCCTGGGCAGTGCACATGACCTGGCAGTTGATGGAGGGGTATCCCTTGCAGTTTATGTAGTGCCTACCCTGCTCACCGGGTGGTGTCTTGATGTGTATGTGCGTGCAGTCTATTGCACCCAGTACCTCCAGGTAGTCTGCCACATGGTGGAAGAGATGCATATTGCTGGCCAACTCCTCCTGCATTCGGGAGAAGTATATGTGCTCATTGGCATGTGGTAACATGGCATCCAGGAACTGGCGGAGTACCCTGGATGCTGATGCCTGTGAGATCCCCATGATATCCCCAGTTGGCCTTTGGAAGGTATCTGTGGCTAGTATTCTCAAGCTTACACATACCTTCATGTCCACTGGGATGGGTTCCCCTCTGTTACTTCTGGCTCTGAGGCGTGGCCGGCACAGCTCATCAATTTGCTGTATGGTGTCCCTGTCCACCCTGTAACACTCTACTATCTCCAGATCATGTAGCCCCTGGTAGGTTATCCTGGGTCTGAACACTCTTCTCCTCCTCCGGTGCCTGAGATGGTTGTCAGCATCATCCTCCACATCACCGTCAGTCTCCAACACATGCTGGTGAATCAAAGCTATGGCAGCCTCTAACATGTACATATTAAAAGTTCCCCGTCTGTATACACCAATGGTGTAGAGTGTCTGGGAATACACAAGTCTGTGTGTGAGGCTTTCACACCTTATACTATTGTGCAATGGATGATGCTGGTGTAATTGGGTGTGTATGTCCAATACAAGCTGCAGGTTATCTTAATTATTGGTTTTACAGCAGTTACTGCTATTGTGGGGCCTTTGGTGTTGACTTACACTTGGCTGCCATGATTCATCCATTGCCCTTTACTTCACTTTTCAACCTGATTCCCCTCCCATTGTCAGGCATGCATCCAGCTGCCTGCTTTCTTGTTTTGTACTTTCACAACCCAGGATTGTGTTTGGAAATGTGTTATGTAGCTGATCTACTGCAAGTTTGCTTTGCTCTGCTGTGACAGTTCTCTTTTCTTTTCTGTACAGCACCTCCCCTTTCCTGTTCTGCAGGTAACTGCTAGCAGCCTTGTTTAGCTATTTTTAATGGCTCACTGTGAGTTCCTAGGTGTTACTCATTTGTACTCCAATTACCATGCTGCAGCATTTCCTTATTGTCTTCCCGTATCCTTCCTGTTTCAACTGTGGTGCATGCCATGCACAGCCGTTTACTGGGTTTCGAGCACATTTTCAGCCACATTCACATACACTTTTGGTTACCTTGTGTGCTCCCAGCTAAGCAAAGCTATGGCTACTTCCACACCCTATCCTGCGGTTTTTCTTAGCAACAGGCAACCCGGATTAGCAATGCTCCAATGTGCTTACAGCTACAGTGGCACACCCCTCTCTTGATGTCATGTTTACCTCCAGGCCTCTCCTTGGTGTTGTACTGCTATGCCATGTGGTACATCCTTACGCCAGCAGGGAGTTTGCGATTCAGTATTACTTGGCTGATTTGCATGGCATTGACTACTAATTCCTAGTTACCGTGCAGAACACTGTCACAGACTCTTAACAACCCTTGCACCATGGTTATGGTGTAGCATGCATGCCATTGACTATTATGGGGAATTCATGAATTGTGTTACATTGCAGTTTTATGACATCTAAATATATGTTCCTTGTGATCCCGTTTGCGCACCGATGCACTAAGGTTTTACTTTGCGTTAGTGTGGCCATGACATTAAATGTTATTTTTTTATGTGTTGTGCATGTTTTTTATGCCATTGGCTATATATTTAGCCATTGGCATATATTAACATTATAATACGTAAGTTTGGTCCACTTTCATGGCTCCGATTTTATGTTTGAAAAAATGTAAACCATTTTTTTGGTTTACATTTCTTCATGCTTATGCTACGCCTGCACCACTTCATGAATCGCTATATACCTTCATTTGCATACTACACTGCTGTGCATGGGGTAATTAGCATACATGCGCTGGGAGCTGCGCAGCTCTAGCGTACGCTGGTAGTGCACATGGAAACGGCTCGTACTTGAATCGCTCAGTGGCAATATTTGGTGCTAGATCGCAGACGCTACTCCGGCGCCTGGCGGAAGCTTCATGAATACTGGGGACTGTGTTTACTGTGACTTATAAAATTCAGTTTAAGACCTAGAACCTAAAGAATACTATCACTGTAAGAATAGTTTATGCTGAAGAGTTTGCCATTTACAATTATTTCACAACTCCTATGGTTCCAGAGATATGAACATTTGTTTGAAATGTGAGGACATAATTTGATTCTGTTAAAAGGCTTAGGCTCTGCCCATTGGAAGTTACATTGCAAACTTCCTGAGCTTCATTGGAGTGAATGAGTTAACATCTGTTTACCGGGAAAGTCCAATTTGGAACAAAGCCAATTTTCAGCAGTGGCCTGGGGAAATGCTTCAAATGCATGTCTTTGTAATGTGGGGGGAAACCAGAGCACCTGGAGAAAACCTACAAAGATGCAGGGAGGACATGCGGACTCCACACAGAAACCACCCCAGCCAAGAATTGAACCGGAGAGCATCTTGCTTTGAGGTGACAATGCAACTGCTGCACCACTGCACCATACCACTCCCTTTTAACTCATTCACTCCAGGACAACTGTTTTCAGTGTGTACCTTTAACTCCTAGTGGGTGTGGCATGAGCATTTAAAAATGAAGTTGTCACCTTACAATTCTAACAACTACTCATTGACAGAGGTCAAATATCAATACACTTGTGTTTGCCATCATGTATGCTTCAAGATAAAATATTATGAAACCTTGTAACTAGCATGGTTTTGGAATTATTAATGCAAGTATACACAAGTAATATTTTGATGTCTAGAGGAGCAGTAGGAGGTAACTGCAAATGCACCTGGAGGTGTCACTCGGATGTAATGAGTTAAACTGGTTTGCAAATGCCCATAGAATAGTCTTTCCACAAGACCTTTAGTCTGGGGATAGTAGGGGTGGTGGTGTTTAGATGTTTCATAGGTTCATAGGTTCATAGGTAGATACTAGGCTATCTGCCCTAGGGCATTTACAAGCCTAGCCAGAGTGTATTTGGCTTCCGCCTCCCTATTAGATTAGCCTACTGTGCCTCTGTAAAGTAGGTCACAGACTGTACCCTTTTAAGATTAGTTTACTGTGCCTCTGTCTAGCAGGGACACAGAAGAGATCCCAGGGGTGAATTTGCTATTTCCCATCCACGCGTCCAGATTTCGCTTGAAGAGGGTCAGCAACAGGCTATGTCTAACATGAATTGGGATTCTATTCCAGAGTGAGGGGAGCCTCTGGGAAATGAATCTGTCCCTCCAGCATGTCCTATTTATTTTTGTGCTGAGGTTTAGTTCCCTGGAGCATGTAGCTCTAAGGGACTTGGATTTTTTGAGGTGGAGCAAGTCCATTAATTCTGGGTTTGACATGGCTTTGTATGTCAGGCATAGATCGCCACTGAGTAGGCGGTAAGCAACTGAGTAGAGCTGGAGTTTCTTTAGTCGAGCTGTATAGGACATCTGTTTGTAGCCCATGATCCTCTTTGGTGAGGTACTTTTGGGGTCTCTCCATTTGCTGCAGGTGTCGGGTAAGGTACATCCCAAAAGGGGCATTGTATTCAATTATGGGCCTGATGATTGACGAGTAGAGGGGCACAATGACCTCTCTTGATCTAGATGCGAACCCTTTCGTGATAAGGTGGGCTATATAGAAGGTCTTTCTAACCACTTTGGCAACGTGATTATCAAAGGAGAGATTACTATCTACGTTGGTCCCCAAATCTCTAATTACTTCTTCCGTATTTAATGGATTACCACCTATGTGGTAATTTGTGGGCACCTTGGTTTTCCCAAAGGGGATGACTATGCACTTTTTAGCATTTAGCTTGAGGCCGTGGCTCTGGCACCAAGCATCCATCTCTGTGAGTCCCTTTTGGAGGATGCTTGTGTCAGCTGGAGATTCGATTATAGCCCCCAGTTTGCAGTCATCTGCGAACTTTGTCAGCCATAATCCCCCCGTGTTAGCCTGAACCTCAGAGAAGTATATACCGAACAAGAGAGGTCCCAGAACTGAGCCCTGTGGGACACCACTTGTAACTGATTTGGATTCGGACATGGCACCTGCGATTCTGACCATGTGGGTCACCCCACAACGCTTCCACAGACAAGTCAGCAGGTCTGACATGAAGTTGCTACCTTGGTCAGTTAGTATTTCAGGTTGAAAACCTACTCTGCTAAAGATTTCTAGCAAAGCATTTGCCACCTTCTCTGCCTCAATAGATGACAGAGCCACCACCTCAGAATATCTGGTAGCATGGTCTACTACTACCAAGATGTATATCTTTCCTGTAGAACTTGGAGTACTCAGGGGTTCCATAATATTCAGGGCCACTCTCTGAAATGGCTCTTTGATAACAGGCAAAGGCATTAATGGAGCAGTAGCCTTCTCTCCTGCTTTACCAACTTTTTGGCACTGTTCACAAGTCCTACAGTATCCTACCACATCCCTCACAATCCTGGGCCAATAAATATTTTGCATAATATGTATCTTAGTACGTCTTATGCCCATATGACCTGAAAAAGGAATGTCATGTGCTGTGGCTAAAAGTGGCAGATGGGAAGCTCTAGATAGTTCCAGCTACCATATTACTTCACTTTCTAGCCTACCTCCAAGAGTCCAGTCTGTATACAACACACCTTTGCTCCAGTATACATACCCCCCTCTTTCTTGAGCCTCAGGTGCCTCCTTAACCATCTACCTCAAGTTTTGTAACTTGGGATCCTTAAGTTGAGCCAGTCTCAACTCTAACTCTGTGACCTTCCCCAGCCCCCCTTTCACATGCAGCCTAGTCACGTCTGCTCCATGCTGTCACTCTGGGTACCACCACTCACCTCCATCCTCACAGTCACTGTGTCCAAAGGAGCATCAGTACTCACCAGCAGCTGTAGCTCACATTCAGACTTAATGCTACCAGACAGCACCTTCTCTGAAACAGCCACCATGCAAGCCACCAGCTTCAGGTATGAGATCTTTCTGGTACTTTCCTAGACTACCTGACCTTCATGCCTTTCTCCAAGCCTGTGTGTCATTGAAAGTACACAAGCTACTGCATCATCAAAGTCATTCCCTATTAGGACATCTGCAGGAATATCCTCAAGCACACCTACTTGCTTGCTTTCTCTTTCTCCCTCCCAGTCAAGATGAACCCTAGCCAAAGGTATTTAGAACAGGGTCCCTCCCAACACTCTAACTGGAGTGTACTGCCCAAGTAAGTATTGCTTTTCTCTAACCACTGCAGGCCTCACAATGGTTATATCAGAAGCTGTGTCCCTCTTAGCAGTTGCCTGCTTACCATCTATTAAGTTAGGATATATATTTTGTTGATAATTTGGTGCCCCAATTGTTTTTAAACATCCTACCACTAGCAATTTGTCATCCACGCTTACTGGCTCCCTAACCTTCTGTTTCTCAACTTGCCTCAATGGACATTTGGCTTCTATGTTTCCCCTCTGGTTACACTTGAAACATGTAACCCCTAACCTTGCACTTGGATTAGTAGTTTCCCATATTACCAGTGTACTCTGTTGGAGTGGTTTAGACTGCCCCATGGGTTTCCTTATGTCCATGTGCAGCACTGGATGTCCCTTTTTTATGCAGTGGTCCTCCGCTTGCCAACTCTTCTGCAGAATTACACTCACAGTCTGCTAATCAGACTCTCATGTTATCAGACAAAATACTGAGGGCTTGTTCCCTCACCAAAAGGTCTGCCAGTCCCTCAAAAGTGGTGACCTGACACCCACTTACCCATCTGTTAAAGTAAATACTTAAATCAGTGATATAATCACATACACTTTCATCTGCCTTGTGTCTATGTTCACAAAACTTTTTTTCTATAGGCCTTAGGTGTAAGTTTGAAACAGTCAAGCAAGCAACATTTCATTTTGTCATAATTCAAACAACCTACATCATTTAACTTAGCTATAATCTGAATAGCTTTACCATAGAGTAAGGGAGTCAGGAGCTGAACCCAGAGCTTACAGTCAACATCATATTGTCTACATACCCTCTCAAAAATATGAATACAACTATCAAAGCCATCCCCATCCCAGTATTGAGGAAAAAGATTACTGATATTTACAGCTTCTGGCATCCAGTTATTCACTTCCCCATTACGTCCATGACCCTCTTGAAGTTTAAGAAGCTCCACTTCATGCCAGTGCTGTCTCTCATTTTCCTTGGCTTTTAAATGCCTCAGTCTCTCTGCTGATTACAGTTCAAGATGTCTGGCCTCCAGCCCTTGGTTTTCCAGTTGTTGGGCTTCCAGATTCAGTCTCTCTTCAGTCTCTATTCTCCAGTCATTTGGCTTCCAGTTCATAATGGTGCCACTTCTCCTCAGCCTCCATTTCCAATCTCCTTAACTCCAGACAGATTCTCAAGTCCTCTGAAGAAAATGTGGACTGTCTTGTCTCGACAGGCTGCACGTCACCAACACCAATCTAGATATCCTCCAAACAGCTGGTCTGAGCTGTGGCTGCAACCAAGGCTGAAATCATTGCTTCTTTGGTCAGGGTGGCATTCACCAATCCTCTGGATTCACACTCCTCAGCCAACTGGATCTCTGTCAGCTTGCTAAAATCTTCTGCTGACATCATTGCCTGCTATCCCTGACTATCTAACAAAAAAACTCACACTCAAAAATAAATTTAAATCTCACACACACTAACACTTATGGGAAGCCTGACAAAGATTTCCAGCTGTGTTCCCACCCCAATGCAAATGATAATGCTACCACCAGAGTCAGATGGGTCTACACACACTTCAAAGGGTGATCAATTAATAAGAATTAAATATCAAAATAAATGATAGCTATGACCAGAAGCAGCCAGCATTCAAGGTGAATTGGGGAGTATCAAACAGGTATAAGCACTCTCTAATCGCTAAAGAACACACTGATTGTCCAGCCACAATGTAAAGTAATAAAAATTAATAATAAGTAAAATGATTTCAAGAATGTAAATCAATAATTTTCAATAAACACCAGAATTCAATCACCAGAAATGTAAAATTAAACTGTAGGATAGAAGTCCATCTTTTTAGAAAAACTGTATCTAAATAGCTAAACTTTCCTAATCTAACTAAAGAATACTGTCCCTGATCTAATCTAAAATATAACAGCATGGCAAAGGCAGGCCTATAGTTTTTGATGAGTCCTTTTTTGGGTATCCACTGCACAGTACTGTAACTGACTGCAACTCTTAACTAACTGCTGCTCTTAACTGCTCTTCAACTGACTTCAGCAGTCTATTTTATAGTTCAGGTTAACATTCTCAACTGTCTTATTTTAAAAATAATCAGCAGTTTGAAAAAGTTCTTTTTCCTGTCAATCATCTGTTCAAGAAATCACCTAGCAACCATGAACATTCTAATGACACCACCTTCTGATCAACTGATTCTCTACAGACAGTTTGTACTTTAGAATCTCCCTCACAAACGTGCGATTTGAAATGTATCAAAGCCCTGACAGATTTGCATAAAAAGGGAAATATTCAACACCTTAAAAAAATTTACATCTTCACAATTAGACATGGTGCCATACAGTACAAGTTAATCTGAGAATATACACAATTCTCCTGCCAGACATGCTAACACAGATGACAGTGTTTTCATTTTCTTCACACAAGGCAACAGTGATTCTCAGTCCCCTTCTGGTCCCATCAGGTTTGTTTCTCCTTTCATTGGCTTCACCTGAAACACCCTCCCTGGGTGCTGGACCCTTTTCCAGATATCCTAGCTCACCCATCTGGTCAGCTTCACCAGGATTTAAATGCTCTGAAATCAACTAAATGGTTCTTCTAATTGCAGTAATGGCCAGGCAGGCTTTCAGCATCAATGATTCACCTTTATCCTATTCGCAAAATAACAACATTAGAATGGTTTACAAAAGTATTTGGAAGATGTTTGCTATCTAGGCCTCTTCAAAGGGTTTGCATCCTTTCTTAGCATCTTTACCATCTATTCTGGATATTCTGGTGGGATTATTTCAGGAAGGTGCTAACTTTTCTACCATTAAGATGCCGTTAGCAGCTATACCCATTTTTTATGTGGGAGAAAACAAAACTCTAATATGTCCTTGAAACTCTCTAAAGATTTTCTGTGGGGAACATTCTTTCTTAGACCCCCTATCAGGAATCTAATTTCTATTTGGGACATTATATTATTGCTTCAGCCTTTTGAAGCAGCAGAACTGAACTTTCGGTCTTGGAAACTATTTTTTGGTGTCCATTACATCTGCTAGAATTTCTTTGGTGCAGGCTTCATCTCTCAAAGCCTCCTTACTTGATCTTTGCTAAGGACAGGATATCTCTTTGGACCAATCCAAGTTTTCTTTCAAAAATGGCCTTTGAATCTGCCCTTAACCAGTCAATTAATTTACCAATTGTCTTCCTAAATGTTTTAATAAAGGGAAATATACTTTGCATGAATGTTCAACTGTCAACTATGATTCTATCTGCATCCTACCAAGGGTTTCTGGAAACCAGATCAATTTTTTGTTTCCTTTCAAGAGCCGAAGAGGGACATAGTGTTTCAAAAGTCATGCTGTTCACATGGCTTTTTGATTGGTACTACTTGTATTTATAAAGAAAAACATCTATTTCTGCCTGACACACCAAGAGCTCATTCAGCCAGAGCTGTTACAGCTTCTGCAGCCTACTTTGCCAGAGTACCTGTAGATGAGATTTGTGTTGATACTACTTGGTCTACTGTTCATACCTTTGTTTCTCTTTACAAGCTGCGTATACAGTCTATATCCCATGCATTTTTTGGCTCTATCTTTCTTTGGAATATCTTTCCTTGGGACCACCCAGGAGTATTAGTAGCTGGGAAATCTGTACTATCCATTGCCTCAAATGAAAAAACATCAGATACAAAAGTTTTGTACTTACCATAATGCTAGATCTAGTTTGTCTTGTTCTGTCCAGTTCAATCTTCCCTACCTCCACCCCCTTACCTAAATTGTCATCTGCTAGCTCTCAACTGACTGCTTTGGACCCGGCTAGAGCCTTGTCTGCTGTTCAGCTTTGAGCTGTGTTCTGCTTTCTCTCACAGTTTATTCTGCTTTCATTTAGTGCCTTTAGGAAAGTTGTAAGGTACCAATAGCAAACTCGATCTGAGGTACATGCAGGGGCAAGAAGATATTATGGGTAGGGGAAGAGTCTGATCCCTGGATCCAAGAGCTTGAAAAAGGTGCCGATATTGGAGTTGATAAGATATGAGAATTCATCTTTTGATCTGGATAGAAGATGACAACATGTATCTAACATTATGGTAAGTACATAACTTTTGTTTTTGTGATTGAAGGCTGTTTAGCCCTAGCTGCAGTATATTTTGTTGAAAATTTGAAAATGTTTTACAGAAAGTGACTTGACCTTGTTGTACCTTTTATGGTATTTAAGCAACAGTTGCCTGGAAATTTAAAAAAAGCTATTTGAATGCTCTCCATTTAGGTTACATGGGCATTGTTAAAGTGAAAGCACTAGCTTTGAAGGGTAGAGAGTGGCCAACACTGGGTGAAGAGTTTAATGAATGCAAAGGCTTGTGTACCATGTCAAACAGAATAGAAAATATCTTCACAGTTAAAGATGTACACTTAAGAATTTCCAGGTGGATTTTGAAAAAGAGTACATATTGATTTTACAGGAGCATTTATAGATTAATAGATTGTTACTAGGCTAAAGACATGGGAAGCCTTTCTAAGCCTAGCCAAGTTTTTTCTAAAAGAATAATGACATCTTGTATCCATACAGGGCTTTGAGGGCCAGTCATATATAAGCTGCCTATGTGTATAAGGGACATGGGTGCCAGGCCCGGTGCAAATTTCCTTTTCCTCATCCACTGGTCTAGGCTGTGCTTACATTTGGTAATAGACAAGCTCAGTTTCACATGGAAGCCTGTTCCATAGGAGAGGCAGTCTCTGGGGCACATACTTGTCTCTCTAGCGTTTAAGTCAAATATAGAATTCAGGTCCCTAGACCTTGTATTTCAGGTACTGTTTGACTTACGAATATGCAGGAGATGCATAAATATGAGGTTTGAGGATGCCTTGTAAGCCAGGTATAGATCACCTCTCAGCAATCTATAGGAGGCTGAATAGAGAGAAAGGGCTTTAAGGCATTCTGCATAAGGCAGGGTTGTTATGCCTTGTATTCTTTTTGTAAAGAACCTCTGAGGTCCCTCTAGTTGCTGCATATGCCTGGTCAGGTACATACTGAAGAGAGCATTGTACTCTATGATTAGTCTGATAAGAGCGGAGTACAGTGGGATAATGACCTCTTTGGACCTTAATGCCATAAAAGCTGAGCAACATAAAATAATTTCCACAACACTGTGACCACATGGTGGTCAAAGGTAAGGCTACTGTCTCTGTGCTTACCCAGATCCCTAACCACTGGGTCAACTCTTATTATCAACTTGGTAATTAGCAAGGATATTTGACTTCTCAAAGGGTGCAACTATTTATTTATTAGCATTGAGTTTGAGACCATAGCTTTGGAACTATTTGTCAGTCAGAGATAGGCCTTCTTGAGGAATGCAGGGGAATCAATGATTACCCCTCCACCTGCAATTTTCTGCAAATTTAGTCAGCCAAAAACCTTTATCACTTGCTTCCATTTCAGAGAAATAGATGCCAAAAAGGAGCGGGCCCAGTACCAAGCCCTGGAGGACTCCGCTAGTGACTGACCTCTTGATGGAGGTGTTCTTACCTATTTATAGTGAGGCAGTTGGCTATCCAGGGATGTTTATGAATAATGAAAACCAAAAGGTCAAAACACTCCACAGGATGTAGAAACAAACTAATTAAAAAAAAAAAAAAAAAAAAAAAAAAAACATTCACTGGAAGGCAGCAGAAACATCATAAGTAAAATAATTCATATTTATTCACAGAGATTTAGCACTTTCATCGAAAAACCTCATCAGAATAAAAAGTGCAGTAAAAACCACATTTAAATATGGTGGCAAAACATTAGCAATTAAATTCTTGAGCAATCAACTAACAGTTCCAATTCAGTCTGTAGAACACATTTAATTAATGACAAGTTTATATGTAAAGCAGCCAGTATTAACAAATATGCTATAAAAAAACACTTTTCCTGTTATTGTCATCAGCTGTTATACATAAACAGGAAATTTGTGTAATTCATACTGTCATTCTTCTCTGAAGCATTCTTGCTAGTCAGCCCTGCATATAATATAGGAGGAAAGACAGTTTCTCTTTTAGATGTAATCTCTTCACTCCTGTCATAGCCTCTGTCTGCAAATAACCTAACAATGTCTTCAAGACCTTCCAAAATCTATCTGACTAGCTGTAAGTCGAAACATTTTGATCATTTGCCCTGGTGGTATGTTTTTTTTTTTTTTATGAACGATGGATGTGCACTAGTCTTGTGCAAATGACTAGATAAATACTCTTTCCTAAAAATCTTCCTACTAAAGGTTCTATTTGTATCATTCCAACAAATAGATGCATCCAAAAATGTACTGTATTGCTTATATTACCTAAGGTGAAAGCTAGAAAGTCACTACTTAAATTAACATCTGTTGTAAATTCCAGCACATCTTCTTCCACAGTATCTGTTAATAAGTAGGTCATCCACAAATCTGTTGTATATTTTCGCATGCTATATAAGAAAAGGAAAACTTTGTAAATGCTGGGTCTCCCACCATCCCATAATCAGATTGGTAAAGGATGGGGCAACAGTAGCACCCATAGCTACACCCTGTTTTTGATGAAAAAAAAAAATATTAAATATAAAAAAAATATTTCCTAACATTAGTTCCATTAATTGACAAATCATACTGATGATGTTGGAATTGTATTCACTGAACTTAGCTAAACATAACTGCAGGAATTCCAAGTCTTGTTCTATAGGTATACAGGTGTATAAAGATTTTACATCTAAGGTAAACATAATCACTATTTCAGTTTCCAACACTGCCTTACTCAGACATTCTAAAAAATGCCAATAATCTTTGATATAGCTCTTTACATTTTTAACTAATGGGTTAAGAAAGAAATAAAAAAAACAAAAACATATATGTTCTGTAATGCTGTGTTTTGCAGCAGCAATAGGCTTGAAAGGTGTAGGAAATTTTCCACTGTGTATCTTGGGTATCCCAAGTAAAACAACTTTTGGATGCTCTATGTATAGAAACTGAAAACTTCATGGGATATCAACCCATTCATAAATAAATCATATAAAACATCATAAATAAAACAGTATCTAGCCTTGATTTCTAACCTAGTAACATTTTCTTATTCAGTTGGATTGTTTAACATAGATTCAGTAGCTTGAATGTATTGACTTGCGTAATAACAAGCCCCTCACCTTTATCTGCACATGTAAAGCGGAAATCTGACCTATTACTAAGTTTATACAAAGCACACCTTTCAGGATGACTTAAATTGTAATAATTGTTAGAAGTTTTTTTTCTTATTCATATTTCAAATGTCTTTTTCACATGCATCATACAATGTAGAAAGTACTAGGCAACACAGGACTAAATTGGCTGGTAGTTTTAAATGGAATACTAGCCTTAGCACTAGGTTGGTCAAACATATAAAGTAAAGCCAGTTTTCTACAAAATAATTTTAAATCGATCAAAGTTAACTTATGTTAACTGTCCCGGAAGGCACAAAGATCAAACCATTGTCCAACAAACCAATCTGTACTTCATCAAAACTTTCAGTAGTGAAATTATAAACATTGTCTCTCAGTTTAACAAAATGAACTGAGATATTTTGAGAGAAAGCCATTGTTCAATTCATGTTCCAAGCCTGTCCTCTCCCTCCTCCTCTTTTGGCACACCCCCTCCAGTTTGTGGAATGGGTCTGATGGTTATATGCAGGGCTGACTAGCAAGAATGTTTCAGATAAGAATGACAGTATGAATTACACAAACAGTTTCTGTTTATGTATGACAGATGATAACAATAACATCAGGAAAATATTACAGAATAATTGGGATATTCTTAAAGGGAATTTGAACTAAGTCAGAAAATAGATGAACAACCAGGCTTTTATGTTAAAAAGCTAGGTCCATTAAGCAATTTCTAGAGACCGATTATACATGTTATTCATACTGATAAAAAAAATGAAGGAATGTTTAATGTGGGTTTTGCACTAGCTGCAGTTACATTTGGGAAGGTCCTTCCAACATGCTGGCCCATATGGACAGAAGGAAGTATTAAAGTAGAAGGACACTTTGATTGTAATGGCACAGACATAGTGTATATTGCTATACTCTCCTGTTGTTACTCCTTTTATATAGGAATGACAACAAGAAAGTTAAGTGCCAGAATAAAAGAAAGTATTTTAAAAAGTTTTATTTTTATGTCCTAAAGTTAGTTGCAAAACTATAAGAACAAAATTCTTAAAAGAGAAACTTTCTGGCAAGTTAAGATGCAAGCAGACAAATATCTTGGCATTAATGAAAGCATCTGTATGTTTTTTAGAATAGCGTATTTGTTAATACTGGCTGGTTTCATACAAAATTGTCATTAATTAAATGTGTTCTATAGACTGAATTAGTACTGTTAGTTGGTTGATTAAGTATTTATGTGCTATATTTTTACCAGTGTATTTAAATGTGATTTTTAAAGCACATGAATTATTTGGACAAAAGCTCTAAAACTGTGAATAAATACAAATTATTTTATTTGTGGTGTTTCTGCTGCCGTCCAGTTATTTTTTTGTATTTATGAATAATGCATTTCTGATAGTGGCAGATACTTATTTAAAATGGCTAAGAATATGTTCTATCTGAAACCACAGACTGAGCAGTCTGTTTTTTTTCTGAAAAGACTTCTCTGCTTATGAATAGCCAGAACATAATGTCATGGATAGCAGAAATCAGTTTACTTCAGAAAAAATGTTGTAGTTTAGTTAGACAAAATGGAATCTTACAACAAACAAATTCATTAACTGAAAGATTCATACAAGCCTTAAAGCCTTTCTATAAATAAATTGTTAACTACTATGTTGGAAACTGTAGAACTGTTCTTATGTAGACATAGCAGAACCAGATTTGGACTGGACTTGAAAGCAAATCTGAACGGAATTGTTCTAAAGATGCTATGCTTGCAAAAGTTCCAGTTTGATAAATATACAAAGAACAGATCATATAGTCAAAGCACAGGGATACAGTGTGTCAAAAACATGTGGGGAGTTTGAGTGTATTCCAGAAATGGTCGCAGATAAAACAGATGCAACTGTTTATTAACTTTAAAATAAAAATGATTCTAGAATTTCATAGAGAAGATATCCTGACCATCTGAGACCTAGTCTGTAGTGCCTGTGGACAGTGACTCTCCAGACAGAATGAGTCCAGGTGATACAGATTTGGGTATTGACTGTGTGTTGATATGAGACATGAGGGGAAGAGTCTGTTTCCATTCCTGACTTTGTCCCTGATTCTACATGAGACTATCAAGACAAAATTGCAAGTGCATTGTGCCTGGGAGCCAGTGCCAGAACTGAATAAATCACACCGGGTTAGACAGTACCTCATTGTCTGACTTACAGACTAGTGATGTTAATGGCAGTGGTTCTGAACTTTTCATGAATGGGAACATTCTTGTCCAGTATTAAGTGAGCTACCTATTCTATGGACAATGTCTGTAAACAGTGAATGTGCCACTTCATATCAACAGTTTAGCGACTTTAAGCTAAAAGCTGGAATATTGAGGTTTTGAGCTAGATCACCCCTACATAGATTAATTCTTGATAATTTGAAGTGGCCATTCTTTGTTTGTCACTCAAACATGCTTTGATCACCATATTAGTTTATTCAAAGAATGCAAAAATACTGATAATAGAACACCCTCCCTCTCACATCTTAGGCAAGGGACTTCCCTTTAAATAAACATGATTTGGTCAAACCTTAGACCTTTAGGTAAGGGAGATTGTATTCCTACATTATAAAGCAAAATTCAAGTAGCTGCATTTTTCCTGGGAATATTTCACAGTGAGATCAATCTATCCATCCCCATTTTGAAACAACTAATTTTTGGAGGCACAGAAATTGTATTCAGACAGAAACAAAGCAGGGGGTTCTGTTTAAAGTGATCCTTGGCACCGAATACCCATACGGAACCTCTTTAAGTGTAAAGGTTTCCTTTGGGACAAGAAATACAGAATGCTAATGCTGCAGAGATATTGCAGGGGGAAGGTTTCTTGTTTTGTTTGCAGATGTTGACAAAACATTTTTAATATACATAATTGTGTTAAGCATACAAGAGGGAAGCTGTTGAAAAAATAAGCACGATGCAGGTAATGGGATCTAGAATTAATGAAATCCTAGGAGTGTTAGCTCAACCACATGGTGGAGAAAAAGACTGAAGCAGCAGTCCTTGATGAAAGTTTGGATGTATCTGCTACCAGCCTGTAAGGATATCAGAAAGTAAAGCCTAACCTGGTAGAATGTATATTGTTCACAAGAGTTAGTGCAGTTGGTAGGATTGATCATGTTGATACAATTTTTGGCATTGCAGAGAGCAATTTACCATTTTGTAAGTGAAGCTAGCAATGTTTTGATATAAGCAAACTGGGCAGGAGGACTGTAGATATAGAAAAACATTTTGTCTTCAGAAATCAGAGGAATAGACTGGACTGCAAGTTGAATGATTTAGAACTGAATGTTCATTTTTGGTATTTAGGCTGGGGCCACTGGCTACAGTTCAACATACTTGGAATAACTCAGTGTATTTTGACATTTAGTTTTAAAAAATAAAATCCTGCCCATTCTTCAGAAGACTGCCAAAGTATGTAAAACTTGAGAGATTAAAGTCTTTTCTGAGAATTAGTTTTTAGTTCAGGTGCAGAAAATACGCCCAGTTCCTAGAAGTTGTTTGTGCATGTCAGCCTATTAAGTTGAAATTTAGATTATTATATCCATCTCTTTTCAAGATTTACTTTCAACAGGGGGAGAGGTACAAACACTTTTACTGATGCACAAATGGAACTGTGTAGATAAGCTTGAGGCTTATGAGGTAAATGGGTGTGATACAGTAAAGGTATTGAACTGTGTTTGAGAGTATGACACCACAGAGGTAACTGGTGATCTGCTTCAGGAAGTCATAGAAGTGACTGATGACCCAACACTGTGGGATTGAGAAGAGATTGGGAAGGATGAGGAATGGTGAGATAAAGCATAGTGAAGGTAGGCTGTGCAAGACAAGTTTCTGTGTTTTTAAGTGCAGCAAAACCTGACACCCCCCCCCCCCCCAAGAAGAAGGGAGAGGGATTCATAGAATTAGGAGGACATCACTGAATCTTCACTTTGAATTTAAACCCAAATGTTTACTGACTATATTATCAACATGACTTTACATATTTTTTCCAACCATTTGTGTTATAATAATCTTTCAGGCTTAGCAGTATGATATGTCTGAAGGCAATGTATTTCACACTTATGTACCAAGCAACTTTTATGACAAAACTCTTTCCTATTATCCATGTGCACTACAGTATCTCCTTGATTTTTACTGTTGCTGAACTGGGAAGATAACTTTTTTGTTATAGGCACTCCATATGTTGTACAAATTGTATGTAATATATAAAGGGATAACGGTTAATCTGTATGAGGACACTGCCATGTTTCATTGTTTATTTTGTGGCTGTGTGTCGGCGGAGAGGCTTAAGAGAGAATCTGTTTAAAGTAAGATGTTCAGCATTAGTTCACTGTTGCCGTTGCCTAAGATGTATGGGCTATATACTCCCAAAGATATAACAAATGAACTGCTTCCAAACCTAAAGGGTTCATTCCACATGCCTTAACCACTGAAAGACTCAGAGAGAACCATATAAAATCAATGGTTAGAATTCATGAGGGGTGGCCATTGCAGAGGCAAGGCCCTTTCTGGACAAACAATCCCAACATCCCTGAAGACTTGTGTGACTCTTCACTTTGTGAGGTGGTTGTGGGCCATTTATTTCTCCACTTGCCTGCGTGGATGGCCTTCACACACAGTGTTTAGTTGGAGGAGTATTTAGAGGCTACATCATACAGTCTTCCCATCACTTGCCCCCCCCCACCAATCGCAGATGCTCACTGACATTCCACCCCACCATCTAAAAGCATAAGAAGAGACGTACCTTCTCCTTTAGAAAAAAAAAGAACCATCTGAAAATTTTTCAAGAATAGTTTTAGTTTGAAGGAAAAACAAAACCCTCAGACTCATTGTAGATCTCAACAGCTACACTTTACATGTCAAAAAGACCCCTTTTAGAATGGTTACACTGCAAGTGATTTTGCCTTGTCAAAGTAAATGTTTGCATATGCTTGACTGATCTCCATGATGCCTACCTCCATATCATGATAGCCAAGATATCCAAGTGATTTCTATACTTTTGGCTAGAAGGCAATCATTTTCAATTCTGAGGTCTGCCCTTTAGCCACACCCCTCCCCCAGCCTGAAGTGTTCACCAAGAACATAGCAGTAGTTAAAGCTCACCTGAGACTCAGAGGATTTGTTTTTCCTAATTTTGTAATTGGCTCCTCAATGCTATTAGAGTCTTTCATGAAAGACAAGACAAGCAAAGCAAGAACCATGGATACTATTTTATTTTTTATAACCAACAAGCTTTCTCATAAAATGCATTATTAAGCTGAATACACAAAAAGGACATAAAACTTGTTTTATACATATCAAAATCACAAGATTCAATTTAATTGAATAGCATAATTGATTTAATGCAATTAAAATTAAGTTCCAAAATATATGGCTTTTAGAACTGTTTTCAGGCTTACACGTCCATTTAAACCAGGAGATTAATTACTCCTTAAAAATGTATCCATTTATACTCCCTATATTCTGTCTCTACCTTAATATCACCTCTCCTCACTCATTCACAAATAATGCTTAATACGGCAAACTTAAAACAATGTGCTTCATTAGTTTCCTATATACAATGCATTTGTATTTACACTATTCCTCATATCAGACGTGATCTTCAATATGCTCCTTTAACTTTCTATTGTCTTGCCTATGTAAAATGAAGAACATATTTTAGTGCCACAATCTGCATGCATATTCAACTTATACTTTTTTGATGTAATAGGATAGCAAAAAAAAAAAAACTTTTGCTTTATTTAGATAAGTGAAACATAACACTTAATACAACACACTTTTCCTCTTGCTATATATTTTATTGTGAGTTTTCTTCTGTTTTCTTATTGCAAAGATTTTGCTTTAAATTTGATGCTCGTTTATAAACAAATTTATATTTTTTAACAAGAAACATCTTTTATTAAATTATCACTTATGACTTAGGCAATCATGCATTTATATAAATGAAAATAAACCATATTGACATAATCCCAGCTGCAAGCATTTTACATCATCATGTATGATTGCCTTAGGGAAAAACTCAGTTCCCATGAATTACCACATCAATGGTAGTCCACTGAACACAGAAGGAGTTATAAGAGATCTGGGAACACAGGTTGACAGCAGCCTCTCACCCCATTTGGCATGTACCTCACTAGACACCTGCAAAAACTGGAGAGGCCACAAAAGTACCTCACAAAGAGGATCCTAGGCCTTAAACACTTGTCCTATATTGGCAGACAAAAAACTCCAACTATTCTCTGTCTCATTGGACAGACTCAAAAAACTTCAACTATTCTCAGTCTCATATCGGCTACTTAGAGGCGATCTTTGCTTGACATACAAAGCCATGTCTGATCCAGCTCTGTTAGAAATGTTACCTCTAAAGAAATCCCAATCCCTCCGCACCACATGCTCCAGTGACCTCAACCTCATTACCACAATCAACAAAATGTCCTGGAGGGATAGGTTCATAACCCAGATACTGCCCTTGCTATGGAATAGACTTCCTATACATGTCAAACAGAGCACCTCACTGGCCCTCTTCAAGAGAAACCTTGATGAGTGGATGGGAAATAGAATATTCACCCCGGAGATCATCCCATACTTGAGAGAGGCACTGGGAACTAAGATCAGGTGGCACAATATCAGGGTAATCCTATGGGCTAAGTTTGTAAAGGTTCCATGGCCATTAGCCTAGTACACACCTATGAACCTAAACCATACTGTTATAATTCTAATTGCAGACATTGTGCATCACTTATAATCTACGCAATCATTGTCAGTCAAACATTACATAGCTCATTCTGCCTTCTTTTAAACCTCAATCCTCCCCTGTATGTATTATTCCCATAACTCCCACTTTTCCTAGGTAATTTGCTCCTACTCTTTTTTAAAGATCCCAATTCCAGTTATTATATCTCTGTTACTATAGTCACTACTACTAGTACAGCTGGTTTAGAATTTGATTTTCGTTTTTCATTTTCTATTAATTGCTTTTTTGTCAGCCACCATAATTCGACTCAGCAAGGCCATACTTTGTTTAGGCAATTCATTCAGACCCCATCATCTTTCCAATCTCTTTTTTTAATTTCTGCAAGTCTTTTGGGTTTCTGATACCATGATAGGAGTGGACCCATTCCTAAGTTAAAGAACAATTAAAGTTCATGAAATTAGTATTGTTTCAGTCTTTGATGTCAGCCAGAAATGCTCTTCACAGCACCAGCAATGTGCCTAGTAATGACTCCTTCTGCAATTCGTACAGGGTTACATGTTTTGGTAACATATCTAAATACGATTGTAGAGTCTTTTTATTAAGACCCATTGGTCTTACTACTATTGGAATTGTCTGGGTATCTTTCTTCGACATTGCTCTTGTTTCTGCCTGCAGATCCTGATATTTTATGATTTTGTGTCTGTCTCTACACAAGACACTGTAGTCACTGGGTGTGGTGATTTCAATGATCGGTGCTACTTTTTGTCTTCTTTTCATGGACCACTATATCCAGTTTTCTAGCATCTATCTTTTGAACTGTTGGTAACTGGTGATCCCATGTGATGTAAACTTCATCATTTTCTGTGATGTTTTGTCACTCATGTTTCCAGTTTATTTTAGCCACTTTAGTACCATAATGTTTGCACAATCCCCAGTGCAACAGTCTTGCAACATTATTATGCCTTTCAGCATACAGTCCTTCTGCCATTAGAATGTCACAACCAGCAATGAGGTGTGCAACTTTTCCCACTTCTATTTTACAAAACCTACATTTGTCTGTTTCTCCCACATGTTCAATGGACTTTGTAAACCAATGTGTACATAGTCCACTGTCTTGGGCTGCCAGTATTAACCTTTCATCTTTTGGTTTGAATTTGCCTCTCCTTAACCATTCCTGTGTTCAATCCTGATCAACATGAGGTTCTTCCAGAAGATTTCTATACTTGCAACTACATTTATGCATTTTCATTATTTCTTGCCTTCTCATCTGGTCCTTCACCTTATATTCATTCTTTTGTTTTTGTCACATTCAGTTGCTGCCTGATTTTTATCTACTTTTGGTTTGATTAACATTCCTGCTTGATGCCAATATGCTTCTGCTAGACTAAGCAGAGAAGTCATCTTAGATTTATTCTCCTCATGTTTCAAAACTTTCACTACATTTGGGTCCAGTGAGATCAGTAGATATGTGTGGAGTCCCACAATTGCAGATCTATACATGTAATCAATTTCAAGGATGCCCATACTGCCTTCTGAATGGGGAATATATAATCTTGGAATGCACTGATTTTTATAAATCATTTGTGAGCATGAAGCATCCTTCTTGTTTTCTTATCCAATCTATCCAACACTTTTTTGGGGCAAGTCAATCACTCCAAAACTGAAAGTTAGAACAGGAAGAGCAAATTGATTTATAGCTTCAATTTTGTTCCTAGATGTCAACGCTGTTTTCAGGACTAATTTATTTACTAAAGTATTCCTTACTAAGTTTTATTCACATTTGTTCTTGTTTTATTGTTGATCCTTCATCATTTCCCAAATAGTTATGCACACAATCTTGCTCAAGTTCTTTTATATCACATTCTTGTCCCAAACTGATGTTTTCCTGGTGCTGCAGTTTTCCTGCTTTAAAGGCTTTTTTTTAAAAACCTTCTTTCCCCTTCATGCTGCTGAGCATCTGCTGCTCTATGTAAGCCCTAGTGGATTTTCCCTGTGGTTTTCTCCTGGCCACAGTACAGGCAACACAGGTTTGAGGACCTTAACAGATACCCTGCAACTCTAACTATCGGTCCAGAAGCCACCATTTTAAGCTTAAAATAATACCACTGAACCCTAGTGGATTTTTCCCTGCAGTTTTCTCCTGGCCACAGTACAGGCAACACAGGTTTGAGGACCTTAACAGATACCCTGCAAATCTAACTATCAGTCCATAAGCCACCATTTTAAGCTTAAAATAATACCACTGAAGTATGTGTCCCAGTAAATAATTACTACATAAGCTAATCTTTTAATTAATGCTAGACTTTATAAGCACAACAAGAATTTACAGAGTTTTTTTGCTAGTTGCCATGAAAAGCAAACACCAGTAGCTCCTATCCTTTCTCTTTGGTTACCCACTATCCTCATACTGTTTCTGTGTATATTCTCATGTTCTGTACTTTACCCTTCCCTGAATTCATTTCTAGCCTCACTCATAATTGCCTTTCCTAGTGCACCTGCCCTATTTTACTGTCTTCAGACTCTTACATATTAATGTTTTTTTTATTTTTTGCCTTGCTTTTAGCTGCTAGTAATACCTCTCTCTCCCCCTCCAAAGCCCCTCTCTATTGTAGCTTATTTTAACCATACAGCACTGGGTTTGCTTCAAGTAAATCTACTTGTGTAGCTTGAGGCCAGTGTCCTTTTGTAAGCTTACTTTTGCTCAAATTTTATTTCTTTTTATTTTATTTCTGGTGACTATACCTTTAGAAACTTTATATCCTTTTCTCTCAAGCTAGTTTTTCACTATCTTTTTCTGATTGTTTCTATGACTTCATCTTGACCAGGGTGCTAACCCCGCTCCATTCACCCTCGCTACACTTGCCTCACTTCGCTCTCCTACCCTACCCCCATTCCCACCCACCCCAATACAATTACCTTTATACCTTACTATCCCTCCCCTTCCTGTCCCACTAGCCACTACAATTCCACTTCCTGCCTATTGCCACAACCACCTTACTAATATGTCAATCTTGTCAATACCACTTCCTCTATACCACTGTCTCTCTACCTACTCTGTCTGACCATATTTTATTCCGACATGTATTATTTTCTAATATCTTCTACACTACTCCTTATTCTCTCTATCTCCACCTCTTACCACTCCAATCTCTCTGACCCACTCCTATGTTCCCCAACTTCTCAATCATACAATATATATCCAACTACTTCATATTTTACTATCTCCCCTAATCTCTTTACTACCACTACCTCAAGTCTATATAAACTATCCATAATACAGGTTTTTAAACCTTCCCACAAAGCTAAGTCAAAACTATACAAGCTCCATCTAGCATCTACTACACACTCTCTCGACACTATAAACCTACTTTGTTCTGGAGATATCCATCCCAACCCTGGCCCCACTTCTCTTCCCAAAACTACCTCTACACTGCCCCTATCTTACTCCTCTAACAGTCACCAACCTCAGTCACAACAATCATCTCCATCCAAATACTTAACTATTTGCTCATTGAATATTCAGAGTCTAGCAAATAAAGTCACTGAGTTGCACTCATGGATAGCTCTCAATACCCCTCACATCCTCTCCCTATCTGAAACCTGGCTCACGCCACAAAGGTCAAATAGTGAAATACTCCCACCAGGTTATAATATCTTCCGATCTGATAGATCTGTAAAAAAAGGAGGTGGCATGGCCATCCTCTACTCAAACATTCTTAACCTCTCACCATACCCTTCCCCAATTCCTGACTTCCTCCCAGCTGAAAGCATCATCCTTAACTGCCATCTGAATCCCCACAAAAAAACTTGCAATTGCCTCTATCTACCTTCCTCCTGGTAACAACCTGCCCATTCTTGAAAACATCCTATCCTGGTTCTCCCACAACATACCATATGAGGCACTTATCCTTGGTGATGTCAACATTGATTGGTCCAAACTCACAACTGACCCCCCCCCCACCAACTCAGTATCCACCTACACGGCTTTCATCAACTTATAACATCTCCCACTCACTTCCATAAAAATTCCACTTCTAGCTCCATCGTAGACTGGATCCTTACCAATTCCCCCCACCAATACCACAATCCCACCACCTTACCTGACTCCCTCAGTGATCATCTCCCTACCACCATCTTAAGACACTACTCCCATATTCCTAAACCCCACCTTATCAAAGACTGTCGAAAACTATCGACTTTCAATTCATCCCAATTTAACTCCATTCTCCACAACATAGATTGGTCCATCCTAAAACACCTCCCCCTAAACGATGCTGTGAGCACTTTCAATAGCATCTTCATGAATACTCTAAACTCCTTAACTCCCTCTAGGAAGATCAGAGTAAAATCAAACCATGCTCCCTGGCTCTCCAAAGAGACTAGGTCCCTTATGAAACAAAGAGATTGTGCTTGGAAAACCTGGACTAAAACTAAACTACCACCTTTTCTTCAAAAATACAGGCAACTGAGGAACCTTGCAAAAAAACACACAACTAATGACAAAAAGTCATACTATAGCTCTGCTCAGCTTAACAACAAATCCAATTCTCAAAAATTTTGGTCAACTCTCAACAACATCCTCTATCCTGGAAAGCCCTCTAATCCCTCCCCATACCCTAACTCTTCCTCTCAGGAAACAGCTACCCTCCTGAATAAACACTTTATCTCTTCCATCCAAAATCTGGTAACCTCTAAGCCAAACTCTACTTCGCCACTCACCTCTCCAAGTCCCACTAACACAACTTTGTTTTCTTTTGAGCCAGTTCCCATTACTTACATCAAATCTCTACTACTCAAGCTAAAACCTTGCTCTCCATCCACTGACAATCTATCTCCTACATTCCTCAAACTTGCTGTGGACTCAATTGCCTATCCTATAGCTATACTAATTAATCGATCTATTCTGGAATCAATTGTCCCCACCCTTTGGAAATCTTTCTTCACTATCCCTCTTCATAAAGGTGGAAATGCCACTGACCCCTCAAACTACTGACCCATTGCCATTCTTTCCCCCCTCTCCAAGATATTAGAAAAATGTATTCACTCACAGCTTCTCAAGCACCTCCTCACATACCACTTACTTACCCCTACCCAACATGGATTTTGTCCTCACCACAGCACCACCACTGCCCTCCTCTCCTTCACTCATATCATTGCAGAGGCCCTAGACAACAGTAAACTCATTTCCTGTCTCTTCCTAGATCTCACCAAAGCCTTCAGTACTGTCTCTCATGCTCTACTACTATCCAAACTCGCAAATCTCCACCTATCCCCCTCCGCACTTGCCTGGTTTAATAGTTACCTATCTGGCAGGGAACAATCTATAAAATGGCTCTCATCCTCCTCACCTTTCCTTCCCATCTCCACTGGTCTTCCCCAAGGCTCCATCTTGGGACCCCTTTTGTTTAACATCTTCACCAATGATCTTTACACCTCATGCAAAGAATCCTCCCTTATTCAATATGCCGACGACTCCACACTTATATCCATCTCAAATAACATTCCTGAACTACACTCCCTGACCCAACAGGCCCTACTATCCACTGAACAATGGCTCTCTCACAACCTATTGATCCTAAATCCCAAAAAGACCAAACACCTACTTTTCCTTCCCCATTCTCTTTCTCATCACAAAACCTCTTTTTTATTACATCTTCTAACAATACAACTATCCAGCCTGACACCCACACAAAACTCCTAGGAGTTATCGATGATGAACTCAAGTTCAACCTATGCATACTCCAATGTATATAAAAAAAAAAAAAAAACAGAAACTAGGTCTGCTATATCGGAACAAAAAATCTCTAACCCCTGAATCTAGACTTACCCTGGGCCAGGCACTCCTCCTCCCCTCCCTCTTATATGTCACCCCATTTCTTACCAATATCCAGGCCTCCACTCTAAACAAACTCCAACAGACTTACCATAAAATAGCCAGA